>NC_056726.1:1390127026-1390142026 GCF_019279795.1 Protopterus annectens
ATTGTTTGCATCGTCCTTTAGTGACAGAGCTAGACCAGCAGGCGACACATTTAGTTTTGTTGTCTGACCACATGGGACTCTGGGATACTGGCATAATGCCAAACCACAATAGCAAAGTTACAGTATGATACTGTTGTAATAGACAGTACATTGGAATCTATATTCTTACAGTTAGTGCTACTAAAAAGGAATTGCTTTGTGAGCTCCTTTGGAATATTACCAAGGCACTGTAAAACGAAGAATGAATGATGTGTTCTTTTCACTGAATATTTTGTGGCAAGACTGTCTGTTTGCAGTTTTGTTGTTCTCAAAGCATACAGTACTCAGTACAAACACCCTGAAAATTATAGCGTCTTACTGAAGTTCTAGTAAACACAAAATATTTAGTCAAGTGCAAATATGGAGATGAATATAGAAAAGATTTTAGAGAAATCTTAGAGTACAATTATTTGGTGCATGCTTTTTAACTAAGAGACAACCATTTATGAGAAAGCGTAAGATATACAAGCAACAAGTTAAAACCTTTAAATAACTTACTGAAAGTGAGCTTACACTATACACATGAATGTCCTGACGTGTTACTTACCAAAATGTTATAGCAATTTGATTGTATTCATTTCAAAAACTATTTCCTTTAAAGCCATTTGCTTTTACTAGGATAGATAAAACCTCTGTATGTCAATCTGTCTGTCCATCCATCCATCCATCCATCCATCCATCCATCCATCCATCCACAAACCTGAGTATGTGATTAGAAGAAAATAATAGTTTCTTCAAAGCACCAACTGTCAG
The DNA here is from genome assembly GCF_019279795.1 of Protopterus annectens. Lineage (NCBI taxonomy): Eukaryota > Metazoa > Chordata > Ceratodontiformes > Protopteridae > Protopterus > Protopterus annectens. The sequence goes on from NC_056726.1 coordinate 1,390,127,819, forward strand.
CCTTAGCTTACTGGCAATGGGTGTAATATATAAATATGTTAGGCCTGACAACAATAATAACTTATTCAAAATATTTTAGGTAGCAAATACCCAGGTCAAGAAAGTTTCGTGGGAAATCCCAACCCCAGATTCGTCAGTCAAGCTGCCTTAAGAGTAAATGATGCATAAACAAAGCTTAATGCCTAAGTTGTCTTTTTTTTAATTTGACAGCCATGGTAAATTTATCGAGTGCAGATACTTTTAAAGGGGGTTGTCCTGAAGGTTTCATACGTGTGATAGAGAAGGATGTCCTTAAAAATGCATATAAAAATAAAAGACTAAAAGGAAGCTATAGCTTGAAAGACAATACACAAACATCTTGGAGACATAGTGCAGTGCATGTTTGATGTACTCATACTACTTTTCACAATATTTTTGTGATATTTAATTTTGGAATAACTCTGTCAATGTTAGAAAGTCAGTGTAATCTCCTATATGAATCATTACAGAGTGCAGCTGAGTTCACTGTTTTCATTCTGCTATGCTTATTTAATTCCAGTCATTGTTTTCTGTATGCCTGCTGTTGTATCTTACTTCCTTTGTTGCTATCAAGTAAGGGCTGTCAGGCATGTGTTTTTCACGTAAACCACTTACTGTATCTCTTGAAGACAAGATGAATATTCAGTTTTCACTGATGTGAAGCAACCTCATTTGTGTTTGTTCTCCCCCTCCTCAAAAAAAAATAAATAAATAAATGAAATGAATGTAACAGTCACAACTTAAAGGAGAACAATTTATTAACAAAATGTAAGTGCTTTTACGCTCAAAGGAGCTTCTTCAGACAATGACGTGCATGAAGAACAAGTAATTAAATACTTCTAATAGATCACATGACAAATTTTAACATAACAAGCCTCTTTGGACTAACACAGTTCTTAAATAAATAGACTAATTTAATCCTGGATAAGCCAACACATGTGGTCTAAAAATCCACTGAAGTTCAATTCTGTCAGGGAAATCAAGTATACCTCCACCACGTACAGAAACTTTAACCACTTGTAGCACAAGGAACTTAAAATTATGCTGAGTAGTTGTTTGTGATACGAATTTAAATAAAGCATTAGCATTTCAATATCATAAATATGTTCACTTATTCTGTCTTTAAAATCTCTATTTATTTTACCTACATAAAAAGAAGTACATGACTGCCACTGTGCAGGATAATTCTGATTGTTACAGTCTGCATAGCTGTTAAATTAAATGAGTAAGTCCTATGTGTTCAGATGAGTAAAACTATCAGTCTTGAACAAATACTTACAATAATTACAATTATAACAGGGAATTGTCCCCTTTTTCCTCCGATGTTAAACATGTGGGTACATAAACATTCTTATTTTGTAAAATATATTCAATGACCATCAAAACATTCATCAGTTTCTAAAAATAAAAGATGGAGAAGAACCAACAATTGATTTTATCCAATAGTAAGTCATTAAAAATAGGTGACTTTCACTTTATAATATCACATACATAACTAATATCCGTAGAATAAATTAAAATTATTTGTAGTGGTTTAAGTGAAGCATACGAACAGGAAGCTGTCGCAGCCTCTTCAAGTTTCACAACCGTATCAAAGAAGGATACAGCAACTGAGTCCCTAAGATTTAATACTTGAACAATGGTTGAATCAATAACAGCCATACTGTAACCCTTCTGCAGAAATTCATCATTGACTTTATTGAATACTTCATCTAGATTTGAACATTTACCAGTTAATCTGGAAAAACTAGCCTTTAAGGACATTTTTAAATGTATAAGATGGAGGCACACTTTAGCTCTATATATATATATATATATATATATATACATATATATATATATATATATATATATATATATATATATATATATATATATATATATACACACACAAGCTTTCCTGTATAAAGTTGTTCAGTCATCTTTCATTAAAGTAGCTCCTAAAATATTAATTTGTGAAGTAGAATGTTCAATAGTAAATGAAAGAAATTCAGTGGTTCTATTCAAATATGTAATAAAATCTGATAAACCTAAAAGAGAACCAGTCCAAATAAAAAGTATATCATCAACAAAGTGCCTATAGCATTTAACAAATAGAAAAAGTAATTCATTATTAAACAAATATTGCTTTTCCCATTTTAAGAGCACCATATTGGCATAGCTATTGGCACACCATGTCTTCATATTGATGCCTTTTATCTGTAAAGCAATTGATTATTAAAGTAGCATACATTATTTTCTAAAATTAGTTCTAGTAATAAATGAAATTAGTGTTTGTATTTATGCAATTGGTATCACTAGAAAGATATTGTTGTATGTATTCAATGCCCTGTTCATTGGGTATCACAGTAAACAATAATTTATCATCTAAAGTTACAATATAAAAATTTCCATACTGAGTAGATTGATGACAATTCTCATAAGAAATCATTAAGAAAATGTTTAGTAGTAAGTAACACAATAAATTCTTGGTCAAGGTGTGCCTTAACTTCTTTTCAACATAGATAGCTAAAGGTTTAATGATCCAACCTCGACCAGCTAGAACTGATCTAATAGTGGGAATCAAACAATGCTTGTGAACCTTGGATAGACCATGCAATAATGATATAACAGAATGCATCACATGGAACTATTCAAACATTCATGTGAAATCAAACCACTCATGCAAGTCATACAGCTGAGACTTAACATTAGGAATCAAGGTATTACCTTGGAATTTTAAAATAGGCTTATAACTTTCAGAATCATTAAGTAAACATATCATCCATTCCAAGTGAAAGTAGTGATCTAAAACAACAATGGTACCCCCTTTATCTGCACTAGTGATTTCTATTTCTTGATTCAGTTGATTGATAGAGCTGCTATCTCACTACTAGTAAGATTGCCATAACTATAGTTATTTGTTGCTTAGAAGACAGCTTATAAATGTTTCTTTCACATACATTAAGAAACACTTGTACCAATGACGGATTAACTGGAGTAAAATTACTTCATTTTTTACAAGGAGTAACATTATCAGCCATATTTCCTTTAAATAAATGCTTTAAGGCAACATTTTTCAAAACTAGATGTAAACTCACATTCACATCAATTACCTCATATAAACCTTGAAGGTATAAATGAAAAAAACTTTTGAAAGTAGAAGTAGGTGCTCCATAGTAAGAGAATAGACAGAGAAATTAGTAACTATGCCTAAGTTGTTACCATGCTGGGTGTGAATATGCATGGTTCTTTTAATGACTGACAGTTTGATAAAATCAGTTGTTGGTTCTTCTCCATCTTTTATTTTTAGAAACTGCCAATTGTTGAAACGTATTTTACAAAATAAGACTATTTATGTACCCACATGTTTAACCTTGGAGAAGAGGGAACATTTCTTTATTGTAATTATTGCAAGTATCTAATTAAGACTGATAGTTTTACTCATCTGATAACACATAGGACTTATTTATTTAACAGTTATGCAGACTGTAACCATCAGAATGTTATGTATCTTGCACAGTTTTATGTAGGTAAAATAAATAGGGCTTTTCGGGGCAGAATAAGTGAACATATTTATGGTATTAAAGCTTCTAAGTCTATTAATGCTTTATTTAAATGTATCACAAACAACTACACAGCATAATTTTAAGTTTCTTGTGCTACAAGTAGTTAATGTTTTTGAACATGGTGGTGATATACTTAATCTAAAGGAGAGAACTGAACTTGAGTGGATTTTTAAGCTACATGAGTTGGCCAATCCAGTATTAAATGAATTTATTTGTTTAAGACCTTTATTAGTCCAAATAGGCTTGTTTTTACAGTTTGACACCTATTACAAGTATTTAATTACTTGCTCTTGATGTATTTCATTGTCTGAAGAAGTGCCTTTGAGTGTGAAAGTACTTACATTTTGTTAATAAATAGTTATCCTTTAAGCTCTGACTGTTAAGTTCATTTTTATTTATTTTTTAGGATATGATTTCACATAAAACGAGTCCTTGTTTGTGTACACTTCTTTTGTTTTCTGTTTTTATGTTATATCTAAGCCATCTGCTTTCCTTATTTTGCCCTTTTCTATTTGTCATCATGGTTTATCTCTCAATAGCCAGAAGGAGTAAAGCTATATAAATGTTTAGTTTTGGATCCTAGGTCATTTGACCTACTTAGTTATGAACTGAAAATACATGCCGAAAAAGAGTTTGCTGAGGTACTGAATATAGTAAAGGGAGAAAATACTGGTTTAAAAGACTTCAGATGGATAACCACACTCCCCATTGTTATATGTAATCTGTATAGCTAGATTCAAGAGTATTACTGTTGGTGTTTTAGTGATCTGGAAAAAAACAAAGAATGACTTTTATGTGTCTTGAGAGTATCTGTATAAAATAAAGTATATTTCACATGACAGATAATTGTGGGCATGTGTGATTTATTCCTTTAGCCCTTTGGCAATGTACAACTCATAATTACCATGGCCAGTGTCAATATTTTAGTAGATAATGTATGCTTTTAAGACCAGATTGGAAGGCTTGGAGTTCTGTTTATGTACTACAAGTGTGAATTTATTTTCTAAAACTGACAGTGTAGTGAAACATACAAGGCAGTGATATTCTTCAGGTGAGATGTTAAACCAGGATGCTATCTGCATGAACTGGTGGTAGTGCAGATAGTAGGAAACATACTGTGGACCCTTTAAAAGGAGTGTGCCTAAAAACATATTTGCATATACCATTTGCAAACTTTTTATGAATATGTACATATTTATTTATTTAAATTGTCTTTAACAAACTTTACAGTACTTTCATCTCATTTCCTTCAAACCCCCCCCCAAATATTTTTACCAAAATCAAAACAGTATTTTTTCTAAGACATTGTTTAAATTCTACTGTTTACTATAAAATGACTAGAGGGAATTTCTCTGGTGTTCCATACAAAATGTTTCCTTGTCATTATGAAAATCATCTTGAGTCTCCCTGAAAATAAGCCATGCATAAGAAGACTAACACATTCAACAAAAGTAAGGAAATAATTGAGAAGAATTATAGTCCCCTACAATTTTTGTGCAGTGTCATCTGTGTCAGGTTTTTGTATGACTCTAATTTGTGCAAATTTGCACATAGGTTCAAAATCCCCAATGTCTAATATATGTCTGCATCCAAACGTAGTAGCTGTATGTGCTGGCTGTTTGGCAATTTAATATATAAACTCTGGGATTTTTTGTAATATCTTCCACTTTTCTCCATGCATGTTGATAATCTAATCACTGCTCTGACTATTCACATTCATTTCCAATCACTGGAATGAGAGATGGCTATGGCATGACCATCGATCAGACCACCAGGTTTTTTTCCCTTTTTTCACCTTTACCCTTCTCCTAACAACTGATGTGCATGATTATAGATCTGAGGGCTTATTGGGCCTTCTTCTGTGAAGGTACACATTCCCACACATGTCCCAATAAGGCTAATATATGGATGTGGTTTTGCTGAGCTAAGCATACATCCCTAGCCTATTTGCTGCACACTGCTCCTCCAAAGCAATGAGTAACATGAAGAGTCATTAAAGGGCTTAGCATGAGCCAAACATCTCATGTTTGAAAAGCCCTGCACCAATGATGTGGTATTTTACATTTCTGAGACATGTTAGCCAGTATGAGGAAATACATCATTATTGGCTCATTTGAATCACAGTTAACCATGATGATCGGCATATAGGTTCATAGGTTTCTAGTTTAGTACTAAGCTAACTGCCCTTGCGAGCCATTTTAACCCTAGCCAATTATCCCTTGTGAGACTCAAACCCTGCACCTTGGGTTTGTAAGGCAAACACCTTAGCCACTAAGCCACCCTCCCAACCTAAAGTTAACTGCTGTTGCCAGAGCTGTAGGCATAGGCACTCCCCTCAGTCACTTTCTAACACACACACACTCACACACACCCAGACACACACACACACACACACACACACACACACACACACACACACACACACACACACGCACACACACACGCACACACACACGCACACACACACACACACACACACACACACACACACACACACACACACACACACACACACACACACACACACACACACACACACACACACACACACACACACCACACACCATAGTCCCTCTATCTGTCTCTGAGTTGCCCCACCTGTGTTGAAATTCATATCCTTTCTGTCTAGTGGTCTCCCCAACCTCTGATTCCCATATTAGTTTAAATGCCCTTATGGCACATGTGTAGCATCTCTGGAGTCTAATTATCCTCCACCCCAAACCCAATACTGCTGCAGGTGCCTTTACAATGAGTGCCTGTAAGATCCCCAGTGTTTAGTGTTTCTCCCACCCCCAATCCCCATACTGATGATAGTTCTGGTAGATATACACAGCCGTTTGGCGGCTTTCACTACTGCACCGTGTTAAGTCTGATGATGTTGATCTACCTGACTGAGAAATTTCCTGAATCCTTAGTCAATTAGATGCCTTCCTTTGAGGCAGTTCTGGGAAAGAGAGCACATGGATAATTACCATATGCCTTTCTCCTGGACTGCCTCACTAGCATGCAGAATGGTTGAGGAGTGATCCCTACACAGTGATGCACATCTTCATGCTAGAGCACCATGTGGCACTTTTAGGGCTGTTTCTGAATTAAAAATGGTTACCACAACACGCACATGAGGTGTACACATTGTGGTAACCTTTATGAGTTCACCCATAGGATTTAGATAACATTTCTCTTGATTTGTCTGTAAGGAAATATTTTGATTTATATAGAAGGCCAAGTTTTTGGTGGGTATTTTGAACTGGTAGCTGGATTAGGGGGTCAAATTTCATTCTGTCATTTGCAGTGACTCCCAGCAGCTTAATGTGTGGTATGAGGTTAATTTTGGTATTATCTAAGGTGATGATGAACGTGTTTTGGATATGCAAATGTGATTTAAGAGTGAAGAGGAGCAATTTCATTTTTTTTCTTTTTGGATTAAATGCCAGCTGTGAGTAATGAAGTCAGAATTCTATACTAGAAAATGTTTTTTGGATCAAGGCCTGTAGTTTATGCATAGTAGGGGCACAACAGCTTAAGAGAGCATCAGTCACTGTATTGTATTATTGTGGTATGCTTAAATGTAGATAATTTATGACTACATTAAACCAGAGTGGCCCTAAAATAGATTCCTGTGGTATACTGATTGTTACAGGTAGGAAGGATGAATACTCATTTTGCCATTTGTCAGCTTGGTATCTATTTGATAAGTAGCTTTGGAATCAGGTAAGTGAGTTGAAAGCTACCCCAAAAGAGGAAACCTTTTGCAGTGGTGTTTGATGGTTGACTAAATCAAATGCTTTTGACACATCAAGAAATCACAAAGAAACTAGAGTACCAGAGTTTATTTTCATGTTGTTAGTGTTGGTAAGTGTAATAGGGATGTATAGATGTTTTGATAGCGTTGGAAACAATGTTGCATGGGGTAGAGCAGGTTATTTATAGTGAAGTATTTAAGTAGATGTATATGAATGCATTTTTTAAGAATTTTGGCTATGGGAGGGAGTATAGTTATAGGCCTAAAGTTAGACTAGCCTTTGGAGAGGCCACCTATGTGAGGGAGGACTACATATGCTTTTTACCAGATTTCAGGGACATAGCAATTTGTTAATGAATCTATTTATTACTAGGGTTTTTGGGAAGGCAAGTGCTTCAGTGGCAATTTTCAGGTATCCTGATGGCAGTTGATCTATAGCCAGTGAGGAGGTTTTTATTATGATTAGGTATTTTTTTACTACTGAGGTAGATAACAGGTTTTAGAGAAGACTGAGTAGAATGAGAATTAGATTGGGATTTATGGATGGAGCAACATCTGATTTTCTTTTAAGTAGGGTAGTAATGGTTTGTATGCAATGATTGTTGAATTCATTAGCAATTTAGGCCCAGCTACCTCGGCGCTCAACCTTAATTCTTTTCATTCACACTTTGCTGCTTTTTTTCTGTGATTTAATGAATATAATGAAGTCATATTAGAAAGACTTATGTTTGTTGTAAGGCAACCGTTCCAGTGATTTGTTTATTCTTGATTTGAATGCAGTTATAAGTCTGCACATGATTTAAGACATGCAAGCTGCAGCACAGTGACTGCTCTTGTGGTTGTTGAGCCAAAGAAACACACTGTGTGTTGGAGCAGAGGGTGAGTCACAGCTGCAATGTCAGAAGCGGGCAGCGAATCTGAAGCAGACAGGAAACCTATCTCCATACAATTATTAGCAGCTACATCAGGGTCACTGGACTGTGAAGAGTTAGATTCACAACCCCTGGGTGTAGAAAAGATTATGAAGAGAGTGTCTCAAGGGAGCCATGGGTGCTATTGGGGGGGAGGGGGTGTTCCTGAAAGATGAAGTTTTGAAACGATCATCAAAGCCTGAAAGGTAATGAGCTGCTACCCTGTATGTGAAAGAGAAACTGGTGTTGTTACAGGAAATACCCTGCCTGGTTGATAATTTGAAAAGACTGAAATATCGTGACTAGTGCCTATAAAGTACTGTTATTTTCTTGTTAACTCTTACGTGAAGACCAATATATCTAGTAAAAAGAAAAAATCATGGAAAAAAAATGAGGAAAGATGATGTAAATAGACTAATTTTACCATTCGGTTATTCCAATCACTTGTTTCAAGAAATATTTTTTTTAATGCCTTTGAAAATAACCATTAAAAACACAAACCAGAAACAAAAACTGCATGCAAAAATACTTTTTACACTGCAGATTGAAAATTTCTAAACTGGTATCTGTAGTGGGTAGAAAACAGCTTTACTGCAAATGTTGAATTTCTATACTACCTGAAAGTGTTCTGCCTGAATTGCTTTCCCACCTCAGAAAAGCTGCACAGCCTTGCTGAGTAAACTAGTACAGGTTAAAATGACATATACTGACCTAGAAATTATGCTTCTGTTAAGTTAACAAGTTGATAAAACTGGGAAGTTGCTAAAACAATTATGCCCATAAAGTGTTGATCTTTTAGTTAAAGTGGTCCTAAAAGGAGTGAAAATGGTTACCATGAAGAACTGTTAAACAAACTTGTACCCATATAGGCATTTTGATTTGGGAAGAAATCTTTCTGACATCAATGTTGGTTGCCTTAAGGTGAGAGCAGCTTTATTTTCTTGACAAACTTTTCCTATGAGTCAATTTGTTTTAATTCTCTAGAAAAGGACTTATACCTGACAACAATAATCTGCCTGCAAAAACTGTTAATAACAGCCAACAAACTATACCTGAAAACATGCCTTTGGACTGCAATAGTTATGAACATTTGACTACTGGAGATATAGGGCAGAATCACGAAACCACCATTTAAGACTTAATATGTCTTACTTGGAGGCTGCAGTTGAACGGTATGATGTCAGCATGCCATGAATATTCATGAGGGCACGCTGACTCATCCGTAACTCTTACACGGACTGAGTAGGCAAGCAGGGGGCGTGTCCGACTGCAGAGCAGTCTAAAAGTCCACGCCCCTGCAAGTTTTTAAAAAGCATAATGTCAACAGACAAGAGCGAGTTCGCTGAAATGTACTTGTACCCAACACCACACTCCCTGACACTGTAAACCCCCAGCAGAGTTATAAAACATAAAATATTATTATTTTTTTTAAATCCATGATATAGCTGCCCGTATTTGAGCTTGTTTGCGCGGGTGTGCCCATTGCTTAACCACAGTTAGCAATTGTGACATTGAAGAGCATATAAGAACTACTTATGCAAATTAATCCAAGTAGCAATAGCGTAATGGTAGAGCGTATGCACAAAGAGAAGGCATTCACGGTTCGAGTCCCACCACTCCCCTTTTTATTTATGTTTTAAAGCAGTATTTGAAATAATATCAGACAAATATGATTAAAATTTTATTAAAAGCAGTGACATGGCCAATGTATCAGTGAACAAAATATATATTTTTAAAGGACCCAGATATATAATAGCCTGGTGTTAAGCAACATTTTACACAGCTAAACACAGGTGCCCATAGTTTAATAGCGCTGTACCCATCTAAACAGAGGTGCCCATAGTTTAATAGCGCTTTACCCATTTAAACAGAGGTGCCCATAGTTAAATAGCGCTTTACCCAGCTAAACAGAGTTGCCCATAGTTTAATAGCGCTTAACCCAGCGCAATAGAGTTGCCTAACATTTAAAAGCGCTTTACCCAGCTCAATGTATTTGCGCGGACGTGTGCACCGCGCCAACCAGGGCACCGTAGGGCACCGTGGAGCAACATAGAGCTAAGTTGCTTAAACGCAGCCACACCCCCTAGCCTGTCTAGACAGTATTAAAATAAAAGAATGACAAAGTTTGAACCCAGGACCCTTAGCATCATAATCAAAGTACAGAACCACTAAGCCATGACAACATAGGGGAAACAGCCACTATTAACATTCATAAACCTAGGAATGGTAGTTTAACCATTACTAAGCAGGTCTGCAGTCAGCCTAGAATTTTACAAAATGGCCAATCACAAAAAAGTGCGGGAAATGTGGCATATTTAAGCCCCACAGGTGAGAATACATGCCATAACTGATTGTAGCTCACATCTGCAGTCAGAATGTCTGGTGTTGGAGAGGGAGCACGCTTCCGAGCGCAGAGATGGGGCATCGAGGAGTCCAAATACATGGTTTGGCTCCTAATCCACCATCACGAGGCAAGACTCCTGCAGGGCCAGTTCCAAGGGATGGAGTACAAGGCAGAGGCTTGGAACCGGTTAGCTCGTGACCTCACCCGTGCCACAGGCGTTCCTTGGACTGGTGAGCAGGTCCATCACCACCATGCAGACCTGAAGAGACGAAAGGAGGACCACCTGAACCAGTGGATACAGGAGGCCCGTGGGATGCGGGATGCCCCAGTACTGAGTATGTAGCCATGGAATGCAGTATGTAAGAATTTCAAATGGAGTATGTATAACGGATAGGAATGTCTCAATATCCCTTCATTTACTTTACAGCTGCAGGTGACCGTGTTAAGAATCAGCAAGCCTATGCTGATAGGCTGCTAAGGCTGCGCCACAAGGCAGGTTAGTGATTATTCTGCATGTATTGTTATATAAAATATGGGAGAGAGCATGAAAGAAAGTGCTGTAGTCCAATAATACAGCCATAAAAATGTACTGAATAAGTCCTCTGCATGTACTGTCAGATAAAAACATTAGAGAGGCAGAAAAAGAGTGTAGTAACCCATTAACAAAGGTAACAAATGTCTGGAATAATATCTCTGCAGGCACTGTCATATAAAAGAATATGTGAGTGAGCCTGAAAAAAGAGTGTGCTAACCTATTAATAAAGGTATAATATGTCGTGAACATGTCTGCCATATATACCGTTAAAACAAATAAAGGTGTGAGCCTGTGGAAAAGTGTGTAATGTCATTAATAAAGGTCTAAAACCCAGAGTGTGTCTGTTTCACTTAGTATGAAATGTTGTTGTACCCTTGCATTATACAAATAGTAATGTGTTAGAAAGTGCTGGCAACCCAGAGTTCTGCAGTCCCATCTAAAGTGGGTGATGGAAGTGATAGTAGCTGTGAAGTAAATATACAGTCCTCAACAGTCAGTTACTGGCTGGCATGCATAAGTAAATCTGGCACATGAGTAGCATGCTAATATGTTCCCCAGAAATGTAAGTGTGCTTCAATAAATGCAGGGTTCTGTACAATTTAAAGTGAAAATGTCATGTGAAAACATCCGGATATATAGATAAAGAAATATAAATGCAACCATGAAATATGTAGCAGTAACATCTGCATCCTGGACAGTTAGTATGCGAGATATAGGTCAAGTATAGATTGAACTAGCCAAACCCACTACACAGCCTAATGCATGGTGGCAAGTATAATAATACATGTAGGGAATATACACCTGCAGTCACTAGGAATGTAGTGTAGAGTAAAACTGTTTATAAGATGTTAACAGAGGTTTTTTTCTACACCCTACTGTTTGTGCATAAACCATGCAATTCCACACCTCAATGGGTATGTGTAATCTTAAATATTTGTTGGGATATATGTCCAATTGTTCTATAAATATTTGCACTCATGTTGATGCATGTGCCATGTTCAAACACCATGTTCATGGTGGCCTGTTGCTACCAATCATCCCTGCATGCGTTTGGAATAACCACTGTTGTTCAATATATGCATGTGTTATGTTTGCTGTTCAACTGTTGGAACTGTGGTGTGGTGGGTTAATGGGAATATTACTGCATGCTGTTACAACTAATCTGGAATGCTGTTGTTTATGTTGTAATGAAACACACCTAATCACAGAACGTATGGGAAGGCCGGTCCCAGCGGAACCACCTGTCCCTCCTCAGTTGGCGAGTGCACCTGGCACCAGTGGCTCTGGTGCCCAGCCCGGACTCCCCTCCTCCATTGGTCCTATGCCACCTTCGGGTGGAAGCACTGCAGGGGATGGGGCTTGTCCCCCCATGCAAGCGTGGGCGGAGAAGGGCCACCCGTCACCCTTCGAAAGGTCCGGGTTGTGGTGCGTAGGGCGATCCAGCGTTCAGTCACTGATCCCCTACGCCAGCTTGAGGCGAGAGTGGTGCTTCTCACGGTTAGCCTGCCCGTCCTACTCAGCCCCCAGCACAGCCACCCCCGGGGCTGTGAAGGTGCAGTGCTGACTGCCCATGGGTGGGGATCTCAGTTCCACTGTTACCATCTGTGGGCTCATGGGCTTGCAATTTCCAAACAACCTTCCCCGTCAATTGTGTTCACCCACCCCATGTGTCAGATTCCGCCCCTGTATGCATCTTGTTTGTCTTGTCTGTTTACCTCCCCAACCTACCTCCCCAAATATACCTACTTCCCCTACCTCACTTACCACTCTCACCTGAAAAAGAAAAAAAAAATGGGCAATGTACCCCAAAAAAAATTACGCCCCATACATAGCTTCCCATTTTCTTTAATTTAATTCTCATTGGCAGTGCAACAAACTATGTTGTCCTCACCCCTCTCTCAGGGGTGGAAGGTTTCAAAACTCACTCCAAATTTTCAACATATGCACAGCTGTTGCTGTTAAAGAAATGGGCAGCAATGGGCCTTCCTTACACCCTTCCTGCACATCCCGAGCTTGTTTTACTACTGTCTTTCCCTCTCTGTGCCCCCTTTTTTCACCACTTTCCTATCTTCCCATTTTCTTTTCTTTAAAAGAAATTAGCGCGGGGGTTAGCGAGAGTCAGCACTGTTAAGCAGTAGTAAGCTAGGGTGCGCTTAGCTAAGCATCGCTAAGCGTCACGCAAACCCGTGCAAACCCGCTTACAACTGCTTAAAAGTGCCTTAGTCACTCTGTATGACAGGGCCTTTGTATTGCTCAGCAGGAAAATAAAAATACCCTTGGCAGTCTCGAAACCGGGACCTTGGACTCACCAGTCTGCATGAAGTACCACTAAACCACAGCAGATATACAATTGCTTAGTGCTAAAAGCAATTTAACATGCATTACCATGAGTGAATGTAAAGGGAAAATAGGAAAGGCATAACACAAATCTTGTTCTGTGGGCCTTAACCAGCAGGTGTTGTTGAATTGCATGACATGACTGTGAAAAGAGAATCAGCCATGCTAGTAGGGAATAAGGTTACAGTAGCAGCTTACAAACCCCACACAGTATCAGAGCAGGATACACACTGGCATATTAGCATAGGTCACAGGCTAGACCTCCCAACAGTGACTGCTCTACAGTGATGACCCAGATTAGTAAACAAACATTAGCTGTGCCCCTCTGACTCCCTGTGAAATGTACTAACAGTAGGCAGAAAGGTGTTGATTCTCACTTCATAACAAATGTCAATAAGTGAGAGTAGATACCACTTGCACATCAGAAAATGTGTAGTAATAGAAATGCTCTGAATCACCCAAAGTCTGAACTGAAAAATGTCAGAACTATATCACAGTTGTATCCCAGTTATATGTACCTTTCCCTGAGGCTGTTCAAATATATACGTGAGAGTATCTGAGGCCTGGAAGAGTCAGAAACACACAGGCATATCAGCTTGTCTGCTGTTACACACTCTGCAAATAGCTGTAGAATGAATCCCACAAGCATGCCCTTATGTAGAAGTACAACACAGAAATAGCAAAAGATGTAGCCATGTACTGCTAGCAACCACCTGTGACAATGCCATTGTTCAGGTGCTGAAAAGACTACTGTGGTGCACAGTCAAAGAATA
>NC_056726.1:1390147026-1390262026 GCF_019279795.1 Protopterus annectens
ATCTATGATGCCCGAGTGGGGTATTGTGTCAAATGCCTTTGCAAGGTCCAGATAGGCTGTGTGGACTACCTTCCCTTCATCTATGGCTTTGGTGACTGTTTTGAAGAAGTCAACCAGGTTCATAAGGTAGGATCTGCCCTTGACAAAGCCGAACTGGATAGGATCTAGTGTCTGTAAGTCCCCAATGTCTTTGTTTATGAGCTCCATGATGATCCTCTCCATAGCCTTGCAGACTAAGCTAGTCAGGCTTATGGGGCGATAGTTTCCAGGGTCCGTAGAGGCTCCACCTTTGTGGAGTGGGACCACTGTTGCTGTACGCCATTCTGTGGGCACATATCCTTTAGTGAGGCTGAGATTGTATAGCTGTTTTATTTGTGGGATTAGTTCCTCTTGGAGTTCATGTAGGACGCAACCTGGGACGCCATCTGGTCCCATGGAAGCAGTGTTTTTTGCTTTGGAGGGCAGCCTTCACCTAAGCATCAGAGATGTTTGGGAGGCAGCCCTCTGCGGGATAGATACTTGCTCTTTTTGGGGGAGGGGTGGAGAAGTTTGCACTGAACCTGTCTGCCAGGATATTGGCGATGTCTGTGGGTTCAGTGTATTTTTGTCGTTAGAATCAACTCAGAACAAGTCTGGGAGTTGCATCCCAGGTTTCTAACATAACTGAAAAAAGCCTTATGATTGTCTTTGGTGTCCTGTGCAATTTTTCTCTCGAAGCTGGCCTTGGAGGATTTTATGAGGGATCGTAATTTTTTGCTAGTACTGATCAGAGATGCCTTCCCTATTCGGGATTTTGCTCTATCATGTAGTAGCTTCCTCCTTCTGTTGTATAGTTTACTTATGGCAGGGGTCCACCAGACTGGACGCCTGCCTTTGGATGATTGGGTCTTGGTTTTGTTTGGGATAGCATGATCCATGCATTCCTGGAGATGTCCGTAGAATGCGTTTATATAGGATTCTGCAGTTTGGGCCGTAGTTACCACTGGCCCTGGGGCCTTGAAGGATTTCACTTCGGTTTTGAGAAGTGAGAAGTTCGCTTTTGAGAAGTTTTTCACTGTGGTTTTCTGGGCTGGGGGTGGGGTTGGGATGTGGACATCCAGTGAAATTAATTTATGGTCTGATCATACCAATGAGGGATATACTTCTGGTGTGGAGTATAGAGTCCCCATGTTGGTAATGATCAGGTCTAGTATGTTGTCCCCTCTTGTGGGAGTGGTGACTAGTTGTTCCATAGCATTTGAGTTTATAATTTCCAGGAACCTTTGGGCTAAGGTGCTGCAGCTTGAGTAGTGCTCCCAGTCAATGTTTGGGTAGTTGAAGTCACCCAATATAATGGTGTTCGGAGAGATCTTCATGTTCTCCAATGTTTTCAGGAAAGCCGAGTGGGATTCCTGACTTTGAGAGGGTGGTCTGTAGGATGCTATAAACTGAAAAGCAGTCTTGCCCAGTGTTAGTTGCACATGGATGGTCTCCGATACTTCGTGCAATGCCACTAACCTGGAGTTGTGGATATCCTTGATAAATATGGAAACTCCCCCTCCTTTTGTGGTTCGGTCCAGGTTTTGGGGCCGAAAAGCATGATATGAGGTATAGCCTGGTAGTGCTGGCGTGCTCTCTGGAGCCTTGAACCAGGTATCTGTCAATGCACAGATATCGATGTTCTCCATACTGAGGAGAGCTTTGAGTGCGTGCATCTTGAGGTTAAGACTTCTGGCATTTAGCAGCATTACCCTTAGTTTCTTGTTCCTTGTGCTGTCTATGGGGGTGGGTTTGACTTTTGAGCCTTGCTTAAAAAAGGCACTATGGGGGTGGCAAGAGCCTTTGCCAATATCCGAAAGCCCAGTGGTGACAGGTGCAAGCCGTCCCTAGCGAAGCAACATGGCTTGTCGAGCATGTCATCCCAGGCTGACAGACACTGGATCCTCTTTGAATGACACCAAAATTTTAGCCAATTGTTAAAATCGATCATTTTGTCTTTGTACTGTGGCATCATTCTAGGTGAGGGTAAGATGCTGCTCAAGGTCAGGGTCATACCAGCCTGGGCTACATGATCAGAGAGCTCCTCTATATCTCTTTTCATGTAGTCCAGGAGGTAGTCTCAGGTCATTCACACCAGCATGTACAATGACTGAGTCATATTTGTATTTGCTTTGGAATGACCTGAGTGCTTGCGTTATGTGGCGGATCCTAGCACCCGACAGGCAGCTCACTGTGACCTTCTCTTTATTCAGCCTGGTGAGCGGGGCGTCAGTGTGTCTGACAATAGAGTCACCTATTACAAGAGTATCAGGTGTGTTATTCAGCCTTAAGGGCTGTGGCTGCTTGGCACACTGACTTTGTGGGCTATGTGTTGTGCGTGTTTTGTTTTGAGGTAGCGTTTGCTTGAATGTCTGCTTTGGAGGTCTCTGTTGCTTAGGTAGATTTTTATTTAGAGCCTCCGAGTATGTTTTTGTGTATTTATGTGTTTGGTTCACTGATGTGGTGGGACTATGTGATACTGGAATTGTGTTGTGTGAGGTTACCTTCTCCTCCTGACTGGTTACACCAGTTTTGAGATGAGAGAGCTCAGCCGCCAGTTTGGCTAAATAGTTGCATCTCTCACATATATTTGAACCTGTTTGGAGGAGGAGAGGGTTGTCCGTGTACATGAGACAGTTGTAACATTGCCTCAAAATTCCCAGATTCACCAGCTGGACTGGAGAGGAAACCATTGACTGACCTTTGGACATGCTAGATTAATATAGGGAAACTGAATTTAAGACGGACCAATAGAGGACAGGGTAATCGTAGAGAGTATAAGAGTAACTAGTGCTTATGGTTTAATAGTGCTAACTTGAAGGATTACTTAATTGGACCAGTGAAGGGCCTTAGAATGAGAATATGGTGTTTAAATTGAGAGATAGAGCAGTTCTAAGGGAAAAAGTGAAGAGCGGACTTTGTGGAGCCAGGAATAGTTTAAACCCAATTAGGTGGCGCTGCCCGCTGTTGCGCTATGCACAAAAACACGCAAAACTGCACAAAAGAGGGTTTTAAGAGAGGAAGATGAAGGAGTTTTGGAATTGACCCAAAATGGCCAATAAAACTACAGTTTCAAGTCAGTAAACACTCCCACAGGGGCACGCAGACTGCTCAATGTTTTTCACTGCCACTGATCAACAGAGAGACTTCCCTTTAGCCCAAGCAAAAAATGGCCTCACAGAAACTTACAAACAGTTCAAGAACAGCAAGCCTGTAACTGAACTTTTTTAAATCTCAGAAAAGTGGGAAAAAAGCAAGATTTTTTTTTTGTTTTTTTTTTCAGAGATAGCAGAGGTTCCCAAGTATCAACAAGTTATAACAGTGCAGTAAATGACCCCACACAAGAGTGCTAGGCCAAAGACAGATAAAATGCAAGTTTTGAGAAAAAACTGATTTTAAAAATAAGTGCAAACAGGAAATTCAGTAAACAGCTCTAGGTTGTGCTCTAAATACAGTTACTAATGCAGAAATCAAGTTTAACAAGCCAGAAAATGCTCAAAATAGGCGGCTATGCAGAAAAACTTAGCAAATAAACAGAGGAAAAATACTTAAAATCTCAAAAGTGGCTCATTTCTTCTCTCAGCATTTTCTCCTTTTAGTGGGATCTTCACCAACAGCCAACAAGCCTGAAAAGACGCCAAAACCACGAGGCAACCAGGTTTTAAGAGAGGAAGATGAAGGAGTTTTGGAATTGACCCAAAATGGCCAATAAAACTACAGTTGCAGTGATTTAATGAGACTTGTCCGGCGGCATGCGTCTGATATCCACAGACAACAGCTTGCCACAGGTGGTGGGGTGGCCATACATCCCCCCCACCAGAGTGGAGGAATTGCTGCTAAGTGTGGTGGCTCCTGGCCTACAGCAACAACAACATCACACATGTGTCGTCCTGGAGGCCGGAGCCACCCAGCATAGTGACATGAAGCGTGCAGGTAACATGCCCTAGCTGTAGACTACTGTTACCTGAATTGTTAGATTATGCATGTGTGAGATGTGTACTGTGTTTAGCAGTTGTGCAGCCTATTATGTGCAATACTGATAATTTGAATAGTATCTGTACACCTATGCCTGTTGTTCTACTGTAGTTTAGCACACTCACAGTAGCAATGCCACAGGTGTGGCCACTGACAAAATGTGTCATATTCTTGCAGGTCCCTCTGGTGTGACAGCAGGGCAGACGTTACATGCTGGTGAGTGTGTTAACACTTTAAACTTGGTATTGAACTGTGCATGTCATAGGTGAGGTGTAGGCCATGTACACGTAACACACCTACGCATAATGCATGCTGTGCATGTTTGCTGTGAGACGTGAAACATCTCAGTAATGTCAGTAGCTGCCTCATTCACATGCAATGCACAGAGCATCAGACACAAATGTGGCACATTGGATAGGCATACTTGACACACATGTACACAACATAACACATTTGTCATACGCAGTACACCTCAACATGCTACACATAGTGTAACCGGACACCCGCTGCCAGGTCGCACTTCAGTATCCCACATGTCATCCGCACACCACACATACCATACCTGAGGGGTAGGGACCTAGCATGGGGCTGTGCAACACTCCACAACACATAACATAGTCATGTTAGGCAATGCTCCCTATTGGACACCTCACACACCCTTGTGCAATGTGGCTGTGTAATTGTGAACTTAGCCACGGCACTGCGGTTCAGGTACAGCATGGTAGGTGGTGGTCTAGCACACTTTAGTGGCCTTGAGTGACCACATGATGCATGATGATGATGGCTAATGGTACTACACCCCATACTGTTACAATGGCCATGTCCAGGATTGGTATCACATCACTTATACATGCATCGCCCATCCCGTGTGTGTACATAGCATGCATGTGCTACACCTGTGTCCACAATTATCTGCTACAGACACAGACACTGCAATCAGACATGAAAATCCACGTGACACACAGATAACACATGCAGCCATGGTATGAATACCTGTGTCTGATGGTGCACAGGACATTGCAGAGCTTATAATACTTGCACAGAAATGTCGTGTCCTTGTACACATTGTGTTCCAGGGTGTAGGCAATTACTGAACATGTGCACACATGCACCACAGCCATGTACACTGTCATCAACTATGGCTGTCTACACTCACACTGTATGGACTTGATCAACACTTATTCTGCATGCTGACATGTGTGCATGACTGTTTGCCTTGTGATACTGTCACCCACCTTCAACCAGTATTGAGTATGATTTGGAAGTCTGTTGTGTGTGTGTATCTGCTGCAGTGAGGAGTGTGCAAGTGTTCCTGTGTTCCTGTGTGCATGTGTTCCTGTGTTCCTGTCTGCCTGTGTGCCTGTGTGCCTGTGTTCATGTGTGCATGTGTGCCTTTGTGCCTGTGTGCCTGTGTGCATGTGCAGACCGTAACGTGTGTTTCCTGTCTTCCTCTCACAGGTGCTGAGGTAGGGCTTGGCAAAAGCAGCAGGCAACCTGAAGCCACTGCCATGGATAGTGATGATGATGAAACATGTATTTTGGCACAGGGAGATTTGACAGGGTCTGTCGTTGGTCCACCAATCGACAGTACACAGCGTTCAGCCCCATCTATGCACACACTCATACTGCCATTACAGCCCTCACCACCAATGGCCATAGAGGAGGGACAGCATACAGTTGGCATTGACCAGGAATGTGTGGTACCCATGGCATGTGCATCCTCACACAGCAGCCATAGCTGTAGACCCGCAACGGTACCACATAGGCAGAGGTCCAGGGGTTCTCGGGGGAGCACCACTGGATGTATTGCCCCTGGCAGGTGTGCCCTCACAGGTCTTTTGACGGCCACTATGTTCCGGGCTGTAATGCAGGCTCAGGCACGTATGGAACGGTACACCAGGCAGGGACTTACGGCGCAGAGGGCACATAACACCGCTATCAATGACAGCATCCATGACCTTGCCAATGCCATCTGGACATACACCGAGGTCATTGATAGTCGTTGGGGGGAGACAAAAGATGCCCTCCATAACATGTCTTCCTCAAGCCAGGACCATGCGGGATGGTTGTGATGTCGACGCGGATGCATGCTAGCAACAGCAACAGCTGGCAGTGGTCGCGGAATGCCCACAGCTCACAGCCACTCCCGTAGTGGCAGTACCAGCCCCAGCAATGCTGGGCTGGCCTGTCCATTGTCCGTCCCAGTAAACCATGTGCACGTGGCTCTGGCCAGGGACATGGGTCCAGTCATCATACCTCTGCCTCTGATGACAGTACCCAGTCAGGGTTGGTACCCGATACCGTCCATAGCACCCCTGCCAGGCGCAGGTACTGTGTCCGTGGCCGGAGACAGTGATCTGTACAGCCAAGCAGATACAGTCGGTGGTTGTCCCACAAACCACCATATATGGCAGCCACATGGTGGAGCTGTGTGCATGCAGACACACACACACACATTAAGCAAACAACTAGGGCTCACACATACACACACACATTACATCAACATTGGCCCATGCTGTACTGTTGTCCCCCCCACACACACACACACACACACACACACACACACACACACACACACACACACACACACACACACACACACAGACATGTCGATTGGATGGGTCAATGTCAGGCTCTGGCAAACAACAAAACACCCTGTGCATATGATGATAACTGTGCCGCCTCCTGTCATCTGCATTATCGATGGAGGGACAGGCTAACATGGTGCTGATGCACAGGGTGACACTATAGCTGTGTAGCAATAATAGCGAGCTGTCAACAAGGAAGTCTAACTACATCCTTGTAGGTATATCTGAGCAGACATTATGCATCAAAGCTCTGATTGTCAATGTAGCATTGTTACACCACTGTTAGGTCTGAGTATGTATTATCCACCCATGTGCCACTTGGCTGATGTGTGATGTGTTGCCAGCATGTGTTAGCGAGTGGACAGTACGTGTGTGATGTGTGCAGTACAGATTAGCAAGTGTACAGAACATGGTGGGTGCACACTGTCTGGATGTACATGCATAGTGGACACATGGGAAGTGTGGCATACCCTGTCGTACACATTATTAACATCCCATTGCATCTTTCAATGGCCGGTATGCATTCTACTACAGTTATGTACTAACATGGGTAGACATGTGTATGACATGGGTTGACACTATGCTGCGGGTGATACCGTTAATATCAGTCAATGATTTGCAGTCTGGTAGTATACACAACCTCAACAGCATGACTATAAGCAATCATTGGATGATGTCCTGACAAATGACACACAGTAGTAGGGAACCCAGTATCAATTTGATCCTTCCGGTGCTACACTATAACACTAACCAGTGGTGATGACTGCCACCCATTACTGTGACCACACCTGTGTGTCATATAACCCCCTTAGGTACATGCAGACACACAAGAGATGTGTCCATCCAAATCTGGGAATGCATGGAATGGCCTACAATGCATTCCCTGGATGGGACGCATATCCTACACAAGGGTATCATACAGACAGATACCTGTTGTGTGATACATGCTGTATAGCAGTAAGCCGACTATGGCATAGTCATCCTCATGTACTATACATACTATCCCGTCAGTACCACACCGGTGGTAGCCCTCAACATGTATGTCGGGTACCATTGTGTACATACAGATCCATGTTATGTCATGTGTCCCTTGGTATCCACATATCCATAGGTATTGTAAGGTGTATCAAAGACATTAGAGACCTGAATGCATATCCACAAGGCAGTCGTACACCTATAAAGACTGTCCATTCTTGGCAGACTTTGTTGTGTATGACCATGTCTGACATATACCCCAGGCATATACCCTCACTCACACTACTCTTAAGTAACTGTCATGGGTATGTGTGCCACAGATGACCTTGGCCACAGAACACGACAGTGGATGGCCATGTCACATACATACATATGTGACCTACGATCTGAGTAGCAGCAGCACAACCTGTCAATGGAAACAAATGTATTAATGTAGTATGCAGGCTTCACACCTATGTACTAATTGAGGGGACATGTACACATATATTTGCCATGCAGATACCTGATGTCTGCAATGCACTTACTGTTGTCATCATACTATAGTAAAAGCAAAACCCACACCGTGTTGACCAACAGTGACACACACACAGTCAGCATTTGCAGGATTCAAACCCCTACCTAACTATGTTATG
Source organism: Protopterus annectens (assembly GCF_019279795.1). NCBI lineage: Eukaryota > Metazoa > Chordata > Ceratodontiformes > Protopteridae > Protopterus > Protopterus annectens. The sequence goes on from NC_056726.1 coordinate 1,390,155,215, forward strand.
ATACTAAAGAGTGACACATTAACATGGCACGCTAGTTGCTTTACTGGTTGGTTTTCCTTCTCCTGCTGTATTTGTAGGATGGTGACATCATCAGACTTTCCAAAGAGGAATATACCTCTTTTAGTGTGTTTTCACAGTCTCCAAAAAGGACACTCCTTTCAAAGACAATTACTGACATACACACAACCCCCCCCACATACACACACACTGTTTGCAGGATTCAAACCCCTACCTAACTATGTTATGATACTAGAGAAAGACACATTAACACGGCATGCTATTTGCTTTACTGACTGGTTTCCCTTCACCTGCAGTATTTGTAGGATGGTGACATCATCAGACTTTCCAAAGAGGAATGTACTTCCTTTACTGAGTTTTCCCAGTCTCCAGAAAGGAACACCTCTCAAAGGAAACTGTACACATACACTCACCCCCCCACTCAGACACACTTTGCAGGATTCAAACCCCTACCTAACTATGTTATGATACTAGAGAGTGACGCTTTAACACGACACGCTATTTGCTTCACTGGCTGGTTTCCCTTCCCCTGCTGTATTTGTAGGATGGTGACATCATTAGACTTTCCAAAGAGGAATGTACCTCTTTTAGTGTGTTTTCACAGTCTCCAAAAAGGACACTCCTTTCAAAGACAATTGCACACATACACTCACTGGTTGCAGGATTCAAACCCCTACCTAACTATGTTATGATACTAGAAAGCAATGCATTAATATGACACACTATTTGCTTTACTAGCTGGTTTCCCTTCCCCTGCTGTATTTATAGGATGGTGACATCATCAGACTGGACATGGTAATGTGTGTACACTTTGTTTTATGCCATTCCAGGAATGGTCCATGTGGGTCAGCAGGTGTCAACAGCTTGAACATGACCTCAGTATCCTTACCTTGTGTGATCTATCTGTGGACACATTGACATTCCGTCATATGTCAACACATATTTATGCACAGCTACTTGGTTTTGTGGATACTACATGTGTCTGGGATGTTGATAAAGGGCTATTCAAAGTCTATGTGACACATATGTAGATGTGTTCATTGATGTATGTCCTGGGTGGCTGCCTTGCAAACAGTCTAGCATGTTTGGGAACCATGATCCGCACATGAACATACCACAGTTGGTAGGGTTGTGTGTGTGTCAGCTTCCAATAGCTCTGTTTATGACTGAAAAATTGATGGACTCCATGACCTTGCAGATCAGACCTCATAGGCGTACTGGACTTGACTTCCCATGGTGTGTTGTGCACCAACACTTGTGGGGAGTGCCATATGTAGCTGTGACACATTCAATGGTTCCACATCCTGTGTAGGGGGTGTGGCTCAGCTAACTGTTCAGGTGCATGATCTGTTTGTTCTGTAGTTTGTGCATGACACATATTGGGAATCAATGTATTCCACCTGCTGCCATGCTTTTGGCAGTGGGGGTAGCTGCTCATCCATTCTACATGTGATATCTCCTGGTAAGATGATGTGGACTATTGTCAGTGGGGGATGGGTATGTACATATGGGCCTGTCTGTCATGATGTCGGCATTGACACTCAGGTACAGTTGGCCCTGACTCAGGACATATATGTGTGTACATTGATATCTATGACATAGCTGAAGGAGGTGCCATGATTCAGTCTGGACTCCTTCTAAGCTCCTCTTTACAACACACTAACGAACATGAGCACTAATCCCTGTTATACTCTTTTACACGCCTAACACCCTACTGATCCTTTGTGATCAGGCTACAGAGTATGTCATGATAATATCCTGGCATGTCCAGGGGTTGGTTTTGTGTGTACTCTTCAGTCCAGCTGGTGGATATTGTGATATTGACACAATGTCACATCTGCCTCATGTACACAGACAACCCTCTCCTCCTCCCGACAAACTCAGATATATGTGTGAGATGCACCTATATAGACATACAGGGAGCTGAAGTCTCTCGACCCATGACTGGCACAGTGTATCAGGTGGTGAAGATAACCACACACACCACATGTCAGTCTCACATATCCTCTAGCAACAGCACTCAAACCACATTAGCACACATTGACATACTCGGATGCTGTAAATGTACTCTACCTAAGCAGCAGAGACCTCCAAAGCAGACACACACACACCTGCTATCCCACTACAATACCCACATATCACTAAGTTCACAATGTCAGTGTGCCACACAGTCACTGTCCTTCGGGCTAAACAACACACCTAATACACTTATAATAGGCGACACTTATGTTCAGACACACTGACGTACCACTCACCAGCCCTGACAAGGGAATAGTCACTTTGGGCTGTCTGTTGGGTGCCAGGATCTGCCGCATAACACATGAAGTCAGGTCACTCCAAAGCAAGTACAAGACTGGCACCATCATTGTCCATGCTGGTGTGTGTCACCTCAGACGTTACTCCCTGGACCACATGACATGATACATGGAGGTACACTCTGATCATGTAGCCCAGGCCAGTATGACCCTGACCTTGTCTAGCATCTTACACCCACCAATTATGATGTCACAATATACGGACACACATATCACATTTGACAGTTGGCTAACAAATTTGTTTCATTCATAGGGGATACAGTGTCTGTCAGCGTATGGTGACATGCTCAACATGCCATGTAGCTTCACTATGGACAGCTTGCACCTGTCACCCTTGGACTTTGGTATGCTGGCTAAGGCTCTTGCTACCACCAGAGTGCCTTTTTTACACAGGGCTCAGAAGACAAACCCACCTCCATAGACATTACAGGTTAAATGAAACTAAGGGTAATGCTGCTCAACAATAGTTGTGTTAACCTCATATTGTGGCCACTCAGGACTCTCCTCAGTATGGAGGAGAGCAATATCTGTGCACTGACAGACACCTGGTTCAGGCTCGCTTATGCACACCAGCACTACCAGGTTATATTTCATACCATGCTGTCTGACAACAAGACTTGGAATAGACAACACAACTAGGGGGAATATCCATATACATCACAGATACACACACCTCCAGGTTAGTAGCACTGTACAAAGCATCACAGACCATACATAGACAACTACCATTGTGCAATACTGCCTTTCAGTTTGTTGCCTGCTACAGAACACACTCCCAAACTCAGGAACCACACTCGGCTTTTGTGGGAACTATGGAGAATATACAGATCTCCGCAGACACCATTATATTGTGTGACTTCATATACACACATATTGACTGGGGATACTACTCAAGCCCCAACAACCTCACCCAACAGTCACTACAATTTGTGGACTCATATGCTTTGGCACAACCAGTCAGCACAGCCACAAGGGGGAATACATATTGGACCTGCTCATCACCAACATAGGGACTCTATGTTCCACACCAGCGATATACCCCTCATTGGTAAAGTCAGAACATACATGTATCTCACAGGACATACATATACCCTCCACACACCCATCCTTGGTAATCTTGGTGAACTTCTCATGAGCCAGCATCTCACTTCACCGAAGCAAGGTGGTATCCTTCAGAGATCCTGAGACAGTGGCATATACGGCTCACACTGCTGCATCCTTTACATACACATTCTATGGACACCTAGTGGACTGCATGGATTGTGCTATCCCAAATAACAACAAGACCCACTACTACAATGGCAGGGGACCTGTCTGGTAGACCCCAGCCATTAATAAGCTGTACAACGTCAAGAGGGCGCTACTACATGATAGAGCACGATCCCAGACTGGGAAGACATCTGTGATTTGTACTAGCAGACAGCTACAATCACTCATGGACTTTTCTAAGGGCCGCTTCTACCAGACAATTGCACCTGACACGTAGGACCATCACACAGCCTTCTTCAGTTATGTCAGGAACCTGGGTGGACACTCACTGATATGCTGTGAGTTACTTCATACTGACTAAACCTACCCTGAACCCACTGGCACACCCATCCCCCCTAAGGAGCAACTATCCATCCCAACAGAGTATAACCTCCCTGACCTCACACAGTAACAGGTGAGTGCTGCCCTCCCCACAGCGTACATCACAGTATCAATGTGACCAGATGGTGTCCCAGCCTGCATCATACACGAGCATCATGACAAACACAATCCTCACATTACATCACTGTTCAATATCAGAGTTACCACAGGATATGTACCCAAGGAATGGCGTACTGCGACAGTGGTTCTGCTCCACAGAGTTGGTGCCACAACGGACCACAGACAATATTGCCCTATAAGCCTATGTAGCCTGTTCTGCAAAGCTATGGAGCATATTGTCATAGGACTCCTACACATAGACATCGGGAACCTACAGACACTGTGTCCTACTCATTTCAGCATTGTTGTGGGCAGATCTTGCCTCTTGAACCTGTAGGTATTCTTTAAATGGCTAACAGGTCCATCGACATAAGGACGGCTATCCACACAGCCTACCTGAACCTTGCAAAACCATTCAACACAATAACCCACTGGGCCATTATGCATAGGCTCACCAGTGTCAATTTGGACACATATCTCACACAATGGATTGATACCTAGATCAGGGATAGCACCCACATGGTCAGGATTGCAGGTGCCATGTCTGACTATGCATCAGTTACACATGGTATCCCACACAGCTTGGTCCTGGGATCTCTCTTGTTCAGTATATATTTGTCTTACGTACAGGCTATCACAGGGGGAATATGGCTGAACATGTTTGCACTTGACTGCAAACTGGGTGCCATTATCAACTCTCCAGCTGCCACATGCATACTCAATCAGGGTCTTACAGAGATGGATGACTGGTGCCTGAGCCATGGCCTACAGCTAAATGCCATTAGTTGCATAGTCATCCCCTTTGGGAGTAACAACATGCCCACACATTACCAGATAGGTAGTACTCCATTACATATGGTAGGAGTTGTTAGGGGTTTGGGGACATCACTTGTTCGTACTGTCGCCTTTAACATTCACATTGCCAAAGTGGTTGGACACACCTGCTATGTGTGTCACCTTATCCCATATGGTTTCACATCTAGATCGCATGAGGTCATTGTGCCCCTATACTCATCACATCCATGCTTGGTTACAATGCCACATTTGGGGTGTACCTTACCTGACACCTGCAGCAACTGTACTGGCCACTGACGGTCCTCACCAAGCAGATCTAGGGACTCACACAGTTGCCCTGCATAGTTCAGATGCAGTAACTCCAGCTCTACCCAGTCACTTACCACCTACTCAGATATGATGTGTGCCTGTTGTTTACAGCTATACCCAAACCAGTATTACTGGACATGCTCCACCTCAGGATATCCAACTCCCTTGGAGCTACACACTGCATGGACGTATACCTCAGCACAGATGTTAATAGGACATTGTGGAGGGGCAGATTCTTATCCCAGAGGCTCCACTCACTACAGAATGTAATCCCAGTTTCACATAGGCAGAGCCACCCACTGACCACCTACTGGAGACATCTTGACGACTGTATGGGTGATTGTATATTTGCCCCTGGGATATCCTCTGTGTCCCTGCTAGACAGAGGCACACTAGCATAAATGTACATGGGCTATCTTGTGTGACCTACTATTCACACACACAGTGTAGTAATGTGACAGGGTTGCGAATGCCAAACACACGCTGGCTAGGCTTGTACATGCCCTAGGGCAGATAGCTTAGTATCGACCTCTGAACCTATGCTTATGTTCATGATGCACAATGTTTATTGCTGATACTGTTTGCAGGTCTTTATCATCTTTGCTTTACCAGTTTCCATAAAGAACTTCAGTATCTGCAGAACATATTTGATTATGACAAGGTTCCACTATATTATAGATGTGTCTGTTGTCATATAACTGTGTGCACAGGGCGGATTGCTGTATAGTGGCAGGTTCCTGGGTTAACACATGCGACTGCCAGATATGCGTGGCCCACTGCTGTACTCAGACATAGCCTACGTGTGTGAGCATGCCCAGTTCTGACATTACATGTTTTGTTGCCTGACATTTGTCTCATTTATTCAAGTGTGTGAGCATGCCCAGTGTGAACCTTCAGTATGTTGCTATCTGAGGTCCACTACATTTGCTGATATGTGCGAACATGACCAATATTAACATTTATACTGTGTGTGTTGGAAGTCAGGTTCTGTTCTCACTGCAGGACTCACCTTTGTGTCATAACTCAACAAGGATTATGCTGTGCCTGCAGTGTTTCCATGGAATACTTTGCATAGACTTATCAAAATTCCATCATACAGGTGGACCACTGCAATACTGTCATGGTTTAGTGGTTCAGTACTTTGGCTGTAGTGCACAGTATCCTGGGTTCGAGGCCCATCACTGCTTTATATTTTCATACTGAGCAGACCAGACTGCTTAAGGGCCTGTTAAGCAAATATGAGCATGTTGGCTTTTGTTCAGCTATGCCCTACTTAGACCAGGCTTGTCCGACATTGCTCACTATTCACCAACATTGCTGGACATTGCCCAATATTACTGAACATTGACCACAGTTGTGCTAGTTGGTGTGTGCCATTTTGTTTGCATATACTACATGGTGGTAATTGCTGTTTAGCACTGCTTTATATTGCTTAACACATGCCATTCATGCCTTAGGTGGTGCTGCAGGGCTGCCTATGTCGGATGCACATACTACACTCCCTGCACATGTTTGGAAGCAGGTAGTGTCAACTTAGGCATCCCTTTTACTTTATGTGTGAGTCGGAGAGGGGTATCATTTCCAGAGTTCCTACTGAGCCAGTGTATGTGCTATGCGTTGCCTCTTTGCCAAGGCCAAAGCATACTGGGCATGCCTCCTTCTGCCTACTGGGGCAGGCTCAGGTTGTTCCTCCTCCGAGTCACGCTCTGCCTGTGATGGCCTTGGCAATGGTGGGGGGCTGTTTGGCCCAGGCCTATGCTGGTCCTGCTGCAGCTGTTTTCGCAGGATCATATTATGTAGCATAGCACATACCATGACAATTTGGGTACATGTAGTTGGTGAGTACTGCAGGGCTCCACCAGATGTGTCCAGGCACCGGAACCATGACTTGAGCAGCCCAAACACACGCTCTATTACATTACGTGTTTGTGCGTGTGCCTCATTATGGCGTTCCTGTTCAGGTGTGTGTGCATTTCTGATGGGTGTCATCAGCCACAGCTCCAGTGCATAGCCAGCATTCCCCACTAGGTGACCGTGTGGGATGTCCCCATTGGCAAATGTCTGGTACAGCTGCGTCAGATGCCAGATATGAGAATCATGGTAGCTTCCAGGGCAGCCTGCACACACATTCAGTATTATCACACACGACCTGGCAGTTGATGGAGGGGAAGCCCTTGTGGTTGAAGTAGACCCTACCCCGCTCGCCGGCTGGTGCTTTGATGCATATGTGCGTGCAGTCTATTGCACCCACAACCTCAGGGTATTCCGCTATTTGCTGGAAGAGACGCATATTGCTGGCCAATACCTCACGGGAATTGGGGAAATATACATTATCACCGACATGTGCTGACATGGCATCCAGGAACTGGTGTAGTACCCTGGATGCTGATGCCTGTGATATCCCCATCATATCACCAGTTGGTCTCTGGAAGGTACCTGTTGCTAATATTCTTAGGCCAACACATACCTTGGTTTCCACTGGGATGGGTTTCCCTCTGTTGGTTCTGTGTGTGAGACATGGCCTGCACAGCTCAACAATTTGCTGCAGGAGGTCTCTGTCCACTCTATAGCGCTCCACTATCTCCAGCTCATGTAGCCCCTGGTAGGTTACCCTGGGCCTGTACACTCTTCTCCGTCTCCTCACTGTGGGATGTCCAGCAGCATTTCCATTGTCACCACCCTCAGCATGTTGCATATGTCACCTTATAACAGCAATGGCAGCCCCATAACATTTCTTTGTCTCAGTAAAGCTTTTTCAGTTTTCACTTCTATTAGCTTACTGCAGTGTCTGTTGTGAGAAACATAATGGACTGTTGTTGGCAGACTTTTAAGTGCTAGGATGGGCTGGGCTAGTGTACTGCCTGTGTAATTGCCTGATTCTGATTGTTTTCACCTGCTAACTCTGCTAGTACTCCCTGGTAGCTTCCTACTATTTGTTGTGCTTCCTTTTTCCTTTCTGTATCCTCGGGGGGAGCACCGCGCACACAAGCGCAAACATGTGCACAGCATCTGACATGCGCGCACACATGCTTACACGGACTAAAGCTTGCTTATTCAGGTTAACACGCATGCACACCAGCGCAAATGCGCTTACAACTCTTTAAACAACCTTATACATGCTTACTCCTGCTTAAACGCGCGCACTCATGCTTACACGCGTGCACTCTGTCTTACTCAGGTTTACAGGCGCGCACACGTGCACATGCATGCTCAGCAAGAAACTTTGCTGTTATCCACGGTATACACCTTCCATTTCTTGACTTTCCCTAGCCTATCTGTTGACACACCTCTTTCCATTATGTCTAACTGACAGCGGACACATGCCACTCTGCTCCAATGAGCTTCACTTCTTTCAATCATACCCCCCTCGTGATGTCGCCTATCGTCTACTCTGTTACTCCTCATATCCTACTCCTACACTCCACTGACTGTGCTCATTTGCTATGTAAACTAGTGATTCACTATCCAAACACTCATTTACATAGGATTGCCTACTAATGCTTGGTTACATGTCTTAGACTGAGCTTCCCCCCTTAGCAACCTCTACTCGGTGGCCATGTTGTCTTCAGCCTGCCATTCCCTTGCATTGTACATTAACAATTTCAATAAAATCCACATTTGTGGGTTATAATTTTTAGTATTCTGTGTTTTAGAGCGCAGCCCATTTGTGCGGCGATGCGCTATGCTTAAACATCGGAAATCGGCGTAAAAAAATAATTTTTATTTTAATTTTGCATCAGGGAACATTTCCAATGGCCATATATTTGGCCATTGGCATGCTTCCTGCACTGGATGCAACCTTTATTTGAAGCTGTCACAGCTCCGTTTTGCTATTTGCAGAATGGTACTCAGTTGTCAACTGAGTACATTTCTGCAAATAACACTGCTCTTACTCGGACAGGTCCGGGTTTCCTGAATCGCAAATCTACCTCATTTGCATGCCTTTCGCCTGCAGTTGAGGTGATTTGCATGTCCCAGCCCTCTCCATGTAAGAGCCGTTTTAGGAGCTCTCTTACACGCTCCTACAGGCTGTTCCTGGATTGCTCGTCGGACAGGATGGCTGCATGGAGTCTTACTCTATTCTTATACACCGTGCAAGCCATCGTGAATCTGACCCATAGTATCTGCATTTTGTCTCTGTACTGTTCCAAACTCATTAAATTAAATACTTTGTTAGAGGATAAAGAAATGCAATGATTGTCAGGCAGCATTATTACATTAACTGGATCATATTATGTATATAGGCATAAAACAACATTTAACTAAGGTGTGTAAATGAATTTAGATGGGAGTATCTTATAACACAAGTAGAAGTACAAACCCTTTTAGGGTAAGTGCCACACATAGTAGCTCTAATACCTAATTTAACACATTTTATTTGGCCAAGACTTTTTGTAATTCATGCAGCTATAGCAGATATGGGAGGGAATGGTTTGACCAAATATATTGCCAAAAAATGCCTAGCCCAGTAAAGAAAAATATATAGGACTAAAAGAAACAAAAGGAGCCAAGATTGGCTTCTGATTTGAATGATTAGATAAGTCTGTCACTGAGTTGTTCCAAAAGACTCGTGGTTAAAATAATAAAAGGATTTAATGAGGAAACTAACAGAAAAGGTTGGTCTTCTCAAAAGACTCTAGCTATTTTTAAGATAATCAAAGATGTCAGTGTAGAAACTAACAGGAAAAGATCCATCGGTAAGAGTGAACTAAAGGAAGTAGCTATAGAAACTGTGGAAGGGACAGATGGAGTTCATACTGACATAAAAGGCAAAGGGCAACCTGAACAGAGTCTTAAGCTTCTCTCTGCTATGCCAAAGCAGAGAGTCATTCAGAAACAGAAGTAGGACTCCAAGGGAAAGAAAGCTAGGAAACTACTGAACTTAAGAAAGGCGAACTATTGTACTGCCGATGTAAAAATATTTTTGAGTTTTCCTTTATACAGGATGAATAAAACGAAGGAGAGAAACATGTCTGTATATGAAAGAGAAGAGGCCACAACATTTACTTTCTATCAGGATGCTAACAAAAACAATGCTGACCTGTCTGACTTCCAGGTAAGACGTATCAATTTCAAGAAGGCCAAATGGGAAGATAAGTATACTAAGAAGAGAGAGATAGAATATAGCAAGAATAGGCCAAGAGTGCACAGAATAAGAAGGGAATAGATCTGCCACACTTTGTACCGATAATTTCAGTTAAGAAATGTTCTGCTTTATATGGCAGCAAAATATTGTATAGATACTGAGCCAGTTATTAGATCCAATGCCTTTTAGGACATTTGTAATAAGGTTAGTGCAACCACATTTTGGGTGGTCTGTTTAGGTATGGATAAGACAAAAGGTAGTATTTTAGTTAGATTTCACTGTCCTGGTGTTATGAAAAGAACAGTAAACTTATCTGCAGCTTGACCAGCACCAATCCCAAGGTTTAAGAACCCTTTGATACCTTGGATGTCCCACTTAAAAGAACAGTAATGAACATTCTGGGTTTACTTGTAAAGCTTGGAATCAAACAAAAGTGGCAAATCTGCAATACCATAAACAAATCCAAACACCACTGACTCTCCACAGGTGTGAAAGATAAAATGTTTATTCCCAAACTAAAACACACAACTTCATAAGCACTTTTGTCCCTTCAAACAGACTTCATCAGATAAAAACCCATCCCACTACTACTCTTTATGCATATATATATATATATATATATATATATATATATATATATATATATATATACCACCAATCAAATAAATAATTGCAATCAGTTAATTAAATAGAAATTCCACCATCTTAATAAAATATTACTTAAAATTTACCATTATAATTGTTGCTTGTATAAAATACTTTCATCAAACTGGTCTGTGTTACCATTCATACCTTATTAAAATAAAATACTTTTCTTATTTTAATGTGCATATATGTGTAAATAATTAAATTAGGATCTCTGATTTTTCTTTTAATACTGGCACAATGGAAACTTGGTCATTGAGGAGAGGAGGTAGAGTAACATTTAAATTAACTGCCACACAAGTTCTCTTTTCAAATGCAGCCTTTGTCAGTCAGCAACCCTGGGATGTATCTTAATTTTTTCCAGAATACCAAAGGTAAACATTTTGAAGTTGGTACATGTATACATGTCTATACTGAGCATTTGTCTCCTTCTTATTACTTATACGGTATAAATGCTTGCAAATTCTGACTTTTAATGCCCTTTCTGTCTTCCCAGTGTAAAATGCCATACAGTTCTTGCACTTGGCTATATAAACAATTTTACTGGGGGCACAATTCCCATTGACAAATACTACCTTACTTTGTAACATATTATTCAAAACTATACTTTTTTCTTTAATTTCAAAGATTATCAAATATTATCAAGGTGTTTTTGAGATTTTTGGACCTGAAGTGGACAATTTGAATAATGCTATATTAAATGATTTACTGTTCAGTGTATACAAATTATTATATGATACAGTTTTAAAGAAAGTAGAGAGAGAGTGAAATAATGCTTTTATTAAAAAACAAAGGAAACTTGAAAGTGATGCGAAACAATATTCCCAGAAGAGGGCATATTCTACACCTGTTTCATGGGAACAAAAAGAAGTTGAAAAGGGTGTAGGAATTGAGGATTGTAACAAAGAAGTCCAGTCACCACCTGTTGAAGTAGAGCCTTTAGAGGGGGGTGGGGTAGAGACCTGGACAAACTTGATTCTTTTTCTGCAAGACCACAGGATTTTCAACCAGTACACCAGTCAGAAAGGCTGGCCTGCAGATCCTGGCAAATAATGGATTCAGGGCAAAACCAGCAGTGTTCCCCAATGAAGGACAATCACAGGCAATGGGGGAGGAGGAGCAGATAATTGAGTTCAGTTAGGATGGTATTATTGGGACTTATAAAGGGTTCAAAATATAAAATTACACTTATCTCTTGTTGACAAAAGAACACTTTACATTATTTTTGAAGAGGTTTAAGTTTGTACCCACTTGTCCTGTAAATGTAGCCAATTCAGTTTTAGAGTTAAAGATGTTTGTAAGAAAATAAAATTTTGAAATATATTTACAAACCAAAAGAAAGTTAGCGAAGAAACTTTAGCCAATTATTTTCCCTTAAAAAGATGGAGCACTTTTAAATTTCCCTTTGCACACAGTGATGCAACTTGTTGAAAAGGCTGTCATGGAAGATATTTTTAAACTGTTTTCTCAGGAGAAGAAAATATATCATAACTTTTTAAGGAGGGAAAAGGAAGTTTTAAGAACCCTGAGAAACAATAATGATGATGAAACCAGACAAAGGGGGTGGTGTGGTTATTTTTAAAATCACAGGCTATAAAAATTTAATGACAAATTTATTACACAATTTTGCAACATATTCTCCAATATCAAAAAATGACATTTGGGGATTGCTTACCAGTGGATAGATTCCTATTTAGAGGAATACTGAAGTTCCACTGTGGTGACCCCTAACCGGGAAAAGCCGAAAGACACAACAACAACAACCTTTTGGAAAAATAAATTGATTTGGACACAACAACCAAAACCTATAATCCCACATATTTTGGGGATTCCTAAAGTCCATAAAAATCCTATTAACGCTCCCCTTAGGCCTATTGTATCAGCGAGAAGTTCAAAAACCCACCCCATGGCAGTGTTAATAGATAAATGGGTAATATAAGTAGTGATTAACATACCTCATTAGGTGAAGGATTCATGGGATTTTTTGAACAAGCTTAAACAAAATTTATGGAAAAGGGACTTGATCTTTTTAACTATTTCCTGCTAGACAGGGGTCCAGGGAAGTAAATGTTGTGGGATGAAATATCCGGGGAATTATTTGGCTAGGCTTGTGTAGGCCCTAGGGCCGATAGCCTAGTACCAACCTATGAACCTATTGATGTGGTGGATTGCTTTTCTACAATTCCTAAGGTGGAGGGTGTACAATATTTTCAAGAGATTTTACATCTATATTCTTCCCTATCAAAGGAAAACATTTCCCTTGTAGTTGAGCTATTAGAATTAGTGTTGGATAACAGTTTTGTGCATTTTGAGGGGGAAGTACTACTAACAAGTTACAGGTATAGCTATGAGTGCATCTTGTACCCCAGCCTTTGCCAATATTATTATGTTAGATTGGGAAAAGGAGCATGTTTTCCTAGCCCTTATGCCAAGCATTTACATCGGTATGTCAGATTCTTGGATGACATATTTATTTTGTGGGATGGTGCCATGGAGGAGATTCCTATGTTTTTAGACTATTTGAATTGTTTTTCCCACTATTTCAAGTTTATTTATACTTGGAGTGGTGATGGGATTAGTTTTTTGGACACCTGGATCTCCCATATGGCAAGTGGTTTCAAGTCCAACATTTTTAGAAAAGAAACTTTTTGTAATGCATACCTACATTTCCACAAAAGAAGTCTAGTAAAGCAGCAGGCTATTTGAGTAGCCAGTATGCCATATGTCCATGAGGACCTTTGGGACGAATTGGTCAAGTTCAAGGAGATGGTTTTGGATAGGGGTTATCCTAAAAGCATAATAGATTTTCATTTTAAGGAATTGTATCAAGGAAAGGGGATAAAATATCACCCTTGTTAGGAAGAGAGATGGTAAGATCAAGGGAAAAGTCCAAGATAGTCAATTTGAAAGGGCATTAATTTTACAATAACTACACAAATAATATTAGGGGTATAGTGAAAAGAACTGGAATATTTTTAGAGTAAGCAATGAAATGTATGAACTTGTAGGGCATGATCCTGTCTTTATTACAAGATGGAAAAGAATTTTAAACATCTGCTTGAAAATGGAGTGAACCATCAAGAAAGCCTTGAAAGGGGAATGGTGTCCTGTGGCTGTTGTGAACAATGTGCCTATATAATTAAAGAAAATGGTATAGTTTTGAATAATATGCTACAAAGTAAAGTAGTATTTATCAATGGAAATTGTGCCACCAGTAAAATTGTTTATATAGCCAAGTACGAGAACTGTGTGTCGTTTTACATTGGGATGACAGAAAGGGCATTAAAAGTGAGAATTTACAAGCATTTATACAAGTAATAAGAAGGAGATAAATGCTCAGTATAGACACTCGTGTACATGTAACAACTTCAAAAAGTTTACCTTTGGTATTTTGGAAAAAATTACGATAAATCCCTGGGGTTGTGGCTGGCAAAGATTGCTTTTGAAAAGGGAACTTGTGTGGCAGTTGAAGTTAAATGCTACTCTGCCTCCTGGCCTCAATGACCTAGTTTCCACTGCACCAGCATTAAAAGAAAAATCAGAGATCCTAATTTAATTATTTACACACATATACACATTAAAATAAGATAAAATAAAACTGATCAGTCACGGTATGAAGTTATGGGAAAGAGTCGCAGAAGCTAGGTTAAGAAGTGAGGTGATGATTAGTGATCAGCAGTATGGTTTCATGTCAGGAAAGAGCACTACAGATGTGACGTTTACTCTGAGAGTGTTGATGGAGAAGTACAGAGAAGGTCAGAAAGAGTTGCATTGTGTCTTTGTGGACATACAGAAAGCATATGACAGGGTGCCTAGAGAGGAGTTGTGGTATTGTATGAGGACATCTGGAGTGGCAGAGAAGTATGTAAGAGTGGCACAGGATATGTACAAGAGTAGTGTGACAGTGGTGATATCTGTGGTGGGAATGACTGACGCTTTTAAGGTGGAGGTGGGATTACATCAAGAATCAGCTCTGAGCCCTTTCTTATTTGTAATCATGATAGACAGGTTGACAGATGAGATCAGACAGGAGGCCCTGTGGACTATGATGTTTGCAGATGATATTGTGATCTGTAGTGAGAGTAGGGACCAGGTTGAGGAGACCCTGGAGAGACGGAGATATGCTCTAGAGAGGAGAAGAATGAAGGACTAAGACAGAATATATGTGTTTGAAAGAGAGGGAGAATAGAGGAATGGTGAGGATGCAGGGAGTAGAGCTGGATAAGGTGGAGGAGTTTAAATACTTTGATCAACTGTTCAGAGTAATGGTGAGTGTGGAAGAGAGGTGAAGAAAACAGTACAGGCAGGGTGGAGTGGGTGGAAAAGAGTGTCAGGAGTGATTTGTGACAGACAGGTACCAGTCAGAGTGAAAGGGAAGGTCTACAAGAGGGTAGTGAGACCAGCTATGTTATATGGGTTAGAGATGATAGCACTGACAAAAAGGCAGGAGTCAGAGCTGGATGTGGCAGAGTTAAAGATGTTAAGATTTGCACTGGGTGTGACGAGGATGGACAGGATTAAGAATGAGTATATTAGAGGGTCAGCTCAGGTTGGACGGTTTGGAGACAAAGCCAGAGAGGCAAGATTGTGTTGGTTTGGACATGTGCTGAGGAGAGATGCTGGGTATATTGGGAAAAGGATGCTAAGGATGAAGCTGCCAGGTAAGAGGAAAAGAGGAAAGCCTATGATAAGGTTTATGGATGGGGTGAGAGAAGACATGCAGGTGGTTAGTTTGACAGAGCAAGATGCAGAGGACAGGAAGAAATGGAAATAGATGATCCACTGTGGTGACCCCCAATGGGAACAGCCGAAAGAAAAAGAAGAAGAAGATACACATTAAAATAAGAAAAGTATTTTATTTTAATAAGGTAAGTATGGTAACACAGACCAGTCTGACAAAAAATATTTTACACAAGGGAAAATTGGAATGGTGAATTTTAAGTACTGTTTTTTAATGTGGTGGAAATTTTATTTATTTAATTAATTAATTGATTGCTATTATTTGATTGGTGGCATGTATATAAAGAGCAGTAGTGGGATGGGTTTTTATCTGATGAAGTCTCTTTGAAGGGACAAAAGTGCTTATGAAGTTATGTGTTTCTATTGGGGAATAAACATTTTATCTTTCACACCTGTGGAGAGTCGGTGTTGTTTTAATTTGTTTATGGTATTTACTTGTAAAGCTGAGTATGGACCATCTATACATCCTGGGCATTATTGATTAGGCAACAAAATTTTCTGAGCAGTTCTCCTACAGAAAGTCAATGCAAAGTTCATAACAAATGTGATAGTACTGCTTTTTGTGTAGGGTAGGAATGCCCCAAGAAATTGTTACTGACCAAGGTATACCATTCTTGTCCTGGAGCATTATATGAACTTTCATATTTTTTTTGAGATGAAACGAAGAATTGACATTTGTATATCATCCTCAAAGACACTGGCGAGTTGAGTGCTTTAATAAAGCTTTAAAGTCTATGTTATGAAAGGTTATCAAGCTAGATGGGAGGAATCTGGACCAGCTTTTTCCATATCTTATTTTTTTCTGAGAGTTGTTCCTCAAGCCTCAAATGGATTCTCAGTTTTGAATTGCTGTAAGATAAGCATTCCCGAGGCTTGCTAGATATATCCAAAAAAAAAAAAATGGGAGGAGGAAAACAGCCTCTTTAAAATTCTGACAATTTTTTCAGAGCTGCAGGACAAGCTAAAAACCCCAAAGCCAAAAGTAAGAAAACATATGGGAAAAGCACGAGACACATCAGAGTATATAATAAAAATGCTCAGAGTGGAGAGCTGAAATCAGGAGATAAAGTCCTGAAACATTGGAAAGAAATTGCTGTTTGACAGAAGATATGTTTACAGATGAAATTAGGTTCTTGAAATCAAGATAGGGGAGACTTTATAACTCTCTCAGGAACATGAAATAATTTGTACTTAAATGATATATTCTCAGAGTTGCATGGCAGAATTAATTTAATCCAACAGAACATTGAAACTGTACTTGGTGAGAAAATACTTTAGAAGCAGTACTGAATACCACGATCCCAATGCCAAATGTAAGAAAAAGGTACTGACAAAAATAACTCTGACTCAAAAAAATTCCAAAGTGAGTGGAACAGCCCTCATTGCACTGTTATCCAAGCTTGATGGGTCTATAAGGTTTTGTACAACTTCAGGAAAATGAAGTATATATAAAATAGATTCATATTCCATGCTGCAAGGAAGAATTTATTGAATAAGTGGGCAAGACTGATTTTTTTCACTAACTAAATGATACTGATAAATTCTACTGACCCCAGAAGCTAAGGAAAATTACATTTTCTATATCAGATGTACTCTTCTATGTCAGAGTCATGCTTTTTGCTCTTCAGGAAGCACATGCATGATTCCATAGGCTGATTGCCATTATTTGAGTTCATACTAGATACTCAATTGCTATCTAGATGATGAAGGAATATTTTTTGAAGACTAGAACAGCTGTCTCCTCAAATTTTCATTCATTTAAAATTTTCTGCATTAAAGTTGGATTAACTGCTACCCTAACTAGGTTCGGGCATGGTATAAGCCTATTGTTTGGGCTGTGTAATAGGTCAAGGGTTAGTAAAACTGCAGGCTGAAAAAGCTGAAGCTTTAAAATTTGGCCTTTGCCAGCTGTCAGGAAACAAGTTAAGGTTTTTTTTTTTTTTGCCTGACTAGTTAGTATTGCAAATTTGTTCCTACTTTTTTATACCACTGCTTGCCTTGTGACTGACCTAACCAAGAATAATGCAGTTGTGAATATTATGTGCACAGCTAAAATAGAATAAACATTTAGGCAGCTAAAATATATGCTGTGTGCAAAAATAATACTAATAGCTCCAGATTTACCAAGCGATTCCTATGGTGCACAGGTGCCTTTTTGCTAGGTATCGGTGCATTCTGTTATATAATTGGAAAGTAATACTAAAAGACATTATTCTGCTATATATATATATATATATATATATATATATAGAGAGAGAGAGAGAGAGAGAGAGAAAACTGTTTTGACATTAAATTGCCATCACCACCCTCAAGTACTGCTTACTATGTCTAGAGTTTCTGTTACTTACTGGCCATGGCCCTCTGCAATAGCTCCACTACCAGAAATATTGCAACTCAGAATTGTCCAGATGAGAATTGATCCATCGGCCCTTTAACATGAAGATTCATTATAATCTGGGCCACAGTCAGTGAATGTGGATGGGCTCTTTTGGGCTTACCTCCAATCTGGCAGGGCTACAACTAGTGATTTTGTGCTGGGGATGTCATTTGGCATTGTGACTGGACCAATGGCTGTTTAGTCATGGAAACACATTAAATATTACAATAGGAGATGTGTCAGAGTAGCTCATTTAGAAGTAGGCAGGCAGTTGGAAGTAGACTGCGAGGCTATCTACACATGAAATTAATAGGAAAAAGCCACATGTAGAGCTATATCAGGGTCACTGCCCTTTAAGGAAGTAGATTTCTACCCTATAGGAGGAAAGAAGACAATGGAAAGGAGTCATAAGGGAGCTATGAGCACAGTCTTGAGGGTGTCCCTGAAAGATGAAATTTTGAATGTATTCCTGAAACCTGCAGAGTTGTTGCCCTGTGTGTTTATGAGAAACTGGCAGAGTTACAGTGAAAAGATTGCAACTTTGTGACTAGTAACAGTACGTACTGTCTTTATTCTTGACAACTTTGACATGATGATTATTATACTCAGTATGAAGGAAAACGTTTGGGACAAGAACTGTAGAACAAACATTGTCTGATTTTGTGTTTCGGTTATTCCCTTTATTTATTACAAGAAACTGCATCTACAAACTGGAAAATTGGATGCAAAATCTATTTATGTGACTGCAAAAATTGAAAATTTCTACAAAGTATAAAATATTTAAATGGGGCCACATAAGTGGTCATAGATTTTTAATTAAGTAAAGGCAGAAATGTTTCTGTTTACTTTTTTATTTATCTGACTTTCTTAAAAGTGAATTGGTCTAAAGACTGTTTTTAGGAATGACCTAGGCTATGAGGCAGTAACAGCTTTTCAAAGAAGCCTTAACAAAACAGCTCACCTTTAGTGTATCATTTCAAATCAATATTTACATTCAGGTTACAATATAACCGACATTTCCAGTTCAATAGCTGCTATATGTTTGTTGTTAAATTAATACTTACACAAATCACTGATTTCCATTCAAGATTACAAGCATTAATACACAGCAGTAACTAATGTACCTGTGCTTTTACATTAATGCCATTACAGAAATCACGTCATTATACACAAGAATATTAGCACTATTTATTTACATATTTACACTAGTTGCAAAGCTCTCTCTGTGGCTTGATATACATGTACATTGGTGAGAATAGAGTGATTCTATCTTAGACACCAATATCCTAGTACTAATCTGGTTACCTTTAGCTATTCTCTATGCATTTGCCAATGAGGTATGTTTTCAAGAGCTTTCAGAAAACAGTTGGTTTGTTAGCTTTTTTGTATTTTGTCTGACAGAGTATTCCTTGATACTGTGGATGTATTCTTAAAGGCACTGTTTTTGCCATGATATGCAGTGGCCTTTGTAGCTGTAATTTTTTTTATTTATCTGGGTCTCTTTCTCAGTAGTATGTTGTTTACAGGTGGGTAGTGGCTTTCACTTAATCACTTAATAGCTTCAAGGCTAGAGTATTTAAAAAAATGTGCTCTTCCCTCAACAGATAATCATTTGTTTTTCTATATGGTATCACTGGGGTGTTCCCTGTTATATGGTAAATGAATGAATCTGAGGATTTTGATTAGATTCATGGATTTATAAATATCCCAAGGCTATTGGATTTTATGACCATTTACTCTTTGCCAGTAACCTCCCTCCCTTCCTCAAGCTCCACATCCTTTCTCCAGGAGAGCTGTAATATTCAGTTTCAGAGTAAATTTGTGAAAACTTGTCCAGGCCTCTAGGTTACTTTTAAAGGAAAATTATAAGTTGCACTGCTTGCTTAACATGCATGGGAAGTTTACTGCACAGGATAAAGATGCACTGGGTTATAAACCTGTCTTTCCGCCATGTTTTATTTATCTGTTGGTGAAAATTTACACCCCTGGTTCTAGTGTTGGTGGAGCTATGAAGCCAGGGAAAGTGCCAGACTAAATGAAAAAAAATGCTGTAATGATGCCAGGCTAACTGAAACAGAATGTGCTTTTTCCTTGTCTTTACTTTCCTTTCCTTTCCTTTCCTTGTCTTTCCTTTCCTTTTCTTTTCTTTTGCTATGTTTGTCTGTCATGTGTTTTCTTATGGCAGAAATGTAGAATTTTGTTTTTGCTAAATGCCAGAGGACATGGAATGCCTGTGAAATATGTAAAAGACCAGAGGGATATAATTGCTACAATGACTTTGACACAAGTGCGATTCAGGATTCAAGGAAAACAGATGCTGATGTGTTTTGACAAACCCTGGTGTCTGTTGTGATGTACACAAAAAACTTGTTTTAACAATGTGTTTATTTATTTAATGCATTTGTTGACAGGGTGTGTCTGACTGGGCCAGAGGCCCGTTTTCAGTAGAGATCCAGGGAGAAAAGCTCCACAGTAATCTAAGACAATAAACAAAAACATAGTAACAGTAAATATTAGTACAAGAGAATTATTTTACAATGTCTAGAAACAGTATGAGGTCCTTTTTACTAGTGGAGACCCAGGGGGAAAGCTCCACAGTAGTATAAACACAAGTTGCAGTAAATATAATGCAATCAGTAGAACTGTACAATTACTGTTGCAGGAACAACTCAGTAGCAGTAAATATAATACAATCAGTAGGACTGTACAAGAGCAAACAGTAGAAAGTATATAAGTTAAAGTTTACAAAACAGATGTTAGATGGTCTGGTGAGAAAGGTAACTAAAGGTAGGGAAGTAGATTAATCTGGGGAGAGGCAGGAGCACAGCCTGTGACTGGTATTCCTTTGGGAGTGATTTGAACTGGTTATGTACTAGATTTTTTGTTATTGTATCTGGAAGGGTGTTCCAGAATTTGGCTATTCTGTATGAATAGAGGGAGCTACCATGCTGGTTGTGGGAGTTGAATACTTTTAGTAGGAGTTTTTTGGAAGATCTGAGGGATGTGCTATTAGTATTAGGTTGAACTAAAGAGGAGATGGCAGGGCAGTTGTTGGGGTGATAGATTATTTTGTGGGCTAAGGATAGTTGATTGAAGGATAGAAGGCTGGGGAACTCTACCCAGTTTAATATTGAAAGAGCTGAGCAGTGGTGGGATCTGTGTGGGTGATTAGTGGTAAATTTAGCAATTTTATGGTAACATGATCTAGATTGTTGAGGTCAGATTTTTGAGAGTTAGTAAATATGAGAGAGCCACAGAGAAGGGTAGATAGAAGCTGTATGCGAGCAGTGGCTAGCCTGGCATTGGAATTTAGGAATGGTTTAGCTCTGTATAGGGTATCTAATTTGATGTGGACTTTTTTGATGGTTTGGGCAATATGTATGTCAAATTTGAGGTTGTCTTCTATGGTGACACCTAAAAGTTTTGTGTGGTTAGTGGGGGTAATTATGGTACCATTGGCAGAGGTGATTGATAGTGATGGCTGGGAAGTCTTGGGTTTTTTGGTACTAAAAGCTATGATTTTGGTTTTGTTGGGATTTAAAATGAGTTGGTGTTGGGAGAGGTAGGTTTCAATGTCCTGAAAGGAAGACTGCATTTTTAGTTGGAGCTCTTGGGTGAGAGGGCAGAGCAGATAAGAGCAGCATCATCTGCATACTGTACTATAGAGGCATGTTTGGTTGCTGTACTGAGGTTGTTTGTGAATATGATGAAGAGAAGTGGACCGCGAATAGAACCTTGGGGTACACCAGTGGAGATGGGAAGTAGGGGAGAAAGAGAGTTTTCCCACTTTGTAGCTTATTGAAGGTTGGAAAGATAGCCGTGAAACCAAGTTAATGGGGGTAAACTAAGGCCACAGGAAGATAGTTTATTTAGTAGAAGCTGGTGGGATACGGTGTCGAAGGCTTTAGACATGTTGAGAAATATGGACGAGACATGCTGGCCTTCATTCATGAGATGGTGTATGGTGTTAGTGAAGGATTGGAGGGCAGTACTGGTACTGTGCTTTGGTCTGAAACCATGCTGAGAGTTAGAAAGGAGGTTGTTGTTAAGGAAGTAGGATATGAGCTGGTTGTGGGTGCATTATTCTAAATGTTTCGCGAGAGGGAAAGTATGGCTATGGGTGCGATAGTTGGTTAGTTCTTTGGAGGGGCCACTTTTGTGGAGAGGTATAACATGAGATATTTTCCATATGAGTGGGACATAATGTTCTTTGATAGAATGATTGATCAGGATAGAAATGGGGTACACAATTGAAGGGGCTGCAAGTTTTAGAAATTCATTAGGGAGTTTGTCTGCAGCTGTGCAGCATGTTTTGAGTTTGGACAAGAGAGTTTTTATGTACTTAGTTTGTATGGGCGAGAAGGAGAAGGGGCTATGATTGTCTATGGCTGGGGTGGGGACAGTAAGTGGCTGGGTTGGTTGGTTGTCTGGAAGGGAGTTGACGGTGTTGATGAAATGGGTGTTAAATTGAGTAGAGGTAGGGATTGAGTCGTTAGAGGTAGCAGGAGGGGGGTAGAGGTACCTCCTGGGTTTAGGAGTTGGTTGATGGAAAGCCAGAATTTTTGTGGGTTGTTTTGCTTTTTTGCTGACAGGATAGGAAGTATATCTGTTTTTCTTTTTATTTGTTTTTTTGTTAAGTTTCTTAGCTGTTGATAGTTAAGAAGGTCAGCTTTGTCTTTGAATATATGATAATCTGACCAGGCTTTGTCTCTATGTCTCATTAGTAGTTTAGTGTCTTTGGATAGCCATGGGAGGGGTTTCGTCCTAGTACGAACTTTTCTGGTAGGGGCTAGATTACTAAGAATTGTAAGGAAGGTTTCATTGAAGTATTGAACTGCATCATCTAACTGAAGGTGCTTAACAGGGGACCAGTTACATTGTTGCAGTAGAAGGTTGAAAGTAGTGGGGGAGAAGTTTTTCTTGGAAGTGATGTATTTGTAGAGGATGTTGCCTTGGATGTTCACGTGTTTCCTGTAAAGAAAGGTTGGACAGTGGTCACTGAGGGAGTCAGGTAGGCACAAGGCAAAGAAGCCTAAACTAGGTTTGTTAGTTAGGATCCAGTCTAATGTTGGCTGCTTGTTAGAACGTTTGTCAATACGAGTCGGGCAGTTTATTGTTTGGGTGAAGTTGAAGAGATTAATAAAGTTGGATGTGTTATTAGTAGTGCAGGAGTGCCAATCTAAGTTGACGTCACCAAGAACAATAGTTTCTTGGGTGAATTTAGTATTTGCCCAGGAAAGTAGGTGTTCTATAGTGGGGAGGTTGCTGCTGCGAGGGAGGTAGGTGGTGATTATTATTATTATTATTACTTTGTTGGGGTTGACTTTAAGGCGGGTAATTAATATTTCAGAGTTGGGTAGATTTGGAGGAGTACAGTCTAGTTGGGCTATTTTAGGGTATTTTTAAACATAACTGCAAAACCATCTCCATGTTTGTTGATTCTATCTGCTCTTATGATGTTATAGCCTATTGTTATAATTTTGCTGTCCTTAATGTGGGGCTTTAGCCAGGTTTCTGTTATCACAGCTATATCTGGTGAGTAGGTGGATAGGGTAGCGTGGAACTCACTTGTCTTATTTATGATGCTATGGAGGTTGAGGAGGAGCTTGTTACTGGCGAGGTTTCCACAGTAACAAGATAATGATGACATGGGGAAACATATGCTATATAATTATTGTTGTAGCAGTTGATGTTGTTTTGCCTTGTCTGTGTAGAACCATCTATGAATACTAGCTATGTATTCAGTGTCAGCATTCTTGTAGTAAGCCAGCTATCAAACTTAGATTATCTGAAGCTTATTTTTTTATTTATAAGAAAAAAAAATCCACGTCACTGCCAAAAGATACATCAGCCGTTTATTACATCAAAGACATACTGAGCGCTTTCACCCATAATTCCTTGGGCTTCTTCAGAGTAAAGTACCTAAAAACAAAACTGCTTTTATAAGTTGATCCATCTTCAATTAATCAATCAATTAATGATTGTTTAATTGATTAAGCAGTAACACATATTAAATAATACTAATCAAGTACATTCCTAAAATGTTAATCACATAGCAACAATGACATATCTATAAATTTAAATATAACAAATGTTGTTGTTCTTCTTCTTCTTTCGGCTTTTCCCGGTTAGGGGTCACCACAGTGGAATTCCAGTCCGCTAATGATTGGCAGTAGATTTTTACGGTGCTGAGGTGCCAGCTCGATGCCCAACCTTCAATGAAGGCACACCCACTCACTCATGTCTTTTGAACGCCACTCGACTGCGTGGAGGACATGCAGACTCCACACAGAAGGCACTCCAGCCGAGAAACGAATGGGAGATCCTCTTGCTGTGAGGCGACAACTCTACCGCTGCACCACCACGGCTCATTACAAATAACATAAGTCACTTGCTTAATTGAATAATTGAAACAATATAAAATGCTAAAATACTCTAAACTACTTCCTAAATGTGTGGCTCCCTATAAATAAGAATAATAAAAAATCTCATTCAAAAGCATATAAAGTTCTAAGGTGTAACTTGTGTGAAAATAAATATAAACATATGTTTATATATAAATGAAATGCATTCTGTTGTATCAGATACAATTTGTATCTAAGTACACTGCTGATCAAAATATAGCCATTTATACCTGGTGGTTTATTAGCTTCTAAACGAAGCTGCCACAAACATTCTCTCATTTCCAACAAAGTCTTAAAATTACCTCCGGCCTTAGTCTTGGGTACCCAGTCTATTATAAAAAATAAAAACCTTTTAAAATTTGCGCATACTGTACTATGTGTAAACAGGGCACTAATTCCTTTTTTAATTCTAATATCCCTGTTGTGTTCCAGAATACATTTTCTAAGCTTACATATAGTTTTGCCGACATAAAATGCCTGGCAGATAAGGCAGGTGGTAAGATAAACCACCATGTCTGTATTGCAATTGCAGTGCCCAGGACACCTTAGTGTTCTATTGTAATTATTCACCTTGACATACGGGCCATCATTTATAAACTTACATGTGCTACAAAAAACACATTTCCCCATCTGAGAAATATTATTATATGGGTCCAGGGAACCTCTTTCCAATAACACTTTTAGGTTCCTACCTCTACTATATGAAAACATAGGTGTTGGACTCACTGTTTCCATCAGTTCCCTAGAAAATACATTGTCCCAAATTGTTTTCATGATCATGTTTATCTTGGGTGCTGTATGATTATATTCCAATATCATAACTGCATTCTTAGAAAAAGTGTTTTGCTCTGTCTCCCTTGTGTTCTCCAATTTAACACCTTCACTTTCAGTATCAAGGAGAACTGGTTGATAGAGAGAGACTGTCTTTTGTTACAGACCTCATTTCGGTTTCTAGATTACAAATCCAGGGGGTAACCCCTTTTCCTAAAGAGATCCATAAGATAATCCATTTATTTAAGAAAAATGTCTTCCTGACTAACCAGTCTTGAAAGCTGGACCATTTGCCCTTTTATTACATTCTTCTTTAGGGTATGTGGGTGGCAACTCTCATAATGTAGAAAAGAGTTACTATAGTTTTTTTATGGAAAATGCTGGAGTTGATTTTCCCTTCACATTTGTATAGTAAAATGTCCAGAAATTCTATTTTATCTTTACTATAATGACTGTTAAACCTCAAAAACCCAGTGGCATAACCCAAATAATCAATAAACTCCAACAATTCTTGCTCCGCACCCTTCCATAAAATTAATATGTCATCCAGGTACCTTAAATAGGTTAACATTTTGGATGTAAATCTTGAAAATTAAAGACAAACTGTCTCTCCCAATCAGCCAGAACTAGGTTTGCATATATGGGGGCACATCTTGCCCCCATCACCACCCCTTCAATCTGCTTGTAAAACTCTCCATTAAATAATTAAATAGCATAAAGTTCTCTCTCTCCCTCTCTTTCTGCTCTAAACCAATGGAAACACAGCAGTTGCAATAACAGTGTATCACATACGAGGGCACAAGTGGTGTGTAGGGGGTCAAACTCCCCAAATAAAAATCCTAACAATCTGTAATTTACTTCTGTGAGTGGGATAGAAGATTTATACCCCAGTATATGGAAATGAGGATCAAAAAGATACATCCTGAATTTCCAAAATTTGATTTTTCATAGTATGCCCCATACACCGGTTTCATACCTCTCAACTGTAAAGATTTTTGCAGAATGTCCAGATTTGTGCCTCATATTTTTGGTCCATTTTTCATAAAATTGTGGTTTTCTGTCAAATTAATGGCAAATCATTAAAGGCTGAAACTAGAAAATAATGACAGCCATTTGAGTTTCAGACTTCATACCCTTCAGAAAATTTGTGTTAAGCCAAAACCTGTTATTTTATCAAGTTTCTACATTTGTAAGAGCAATATTTAAAAATTGTCACTATTTTCTGCCTTTGTCCCACTTTTATTTATGGTGTTGTTCAGATTTCTTGCTTTACGAGGTTGAGAGGTATAAGTCTGTGTTAAGACTAAGGCTAGCCAAAGAGTGCAGGCACTCCAACTTTTCAGTGTATTAGTAAAATCACTTAATTTTCAGTTACTCTGTTTCCAGGCATTGTACTATACCTGACAAACAACAGTGGGTATATTTCCTGTAAGTGACAGTTATAGTTTCTAGCACTCACCTCTCCTACCTGGGATTTCTAATTGTAGGGGCTGTGGTTTGTTGGTCTGAAAAGAATTGGGATGCCACTGTTTACATAATTAAAATAAAATTTAGAAATCCTTCCAGGTATTTTAAATGGTATGGAATATCTTTTAAAATGACCTTTTCCTCCTACTTTCAGAATCCGGAACACTAAGTCCTCTTGTCTGCAAGTACCATGCTGCTTTAATAATCAGTAATTGACAAAGATGAATAGGAATGCACATGTATAGATGTCCTGTACTTTTTGTATAATAAGATTTGTGTTCCAGTATTTCTTTTTATGATTTTTTTTCTAAATCATCAAAATAATAACAGCAGCCTTAAATGAGGTACCTTGTCACAAATATAATGTGTAATTTTGTTTTTTTCCTTCTAAAAGTATTCAGTACTTCTTATAAATGGGAATGAGTCCAGTACTTTTTTTGAGAAAGCCATGTTTCTTACTTTATATTGATATTCAGTCTGTTTGGCCATATAACACATAGTCATGCAAACCAGAGAGTTTAGCAGGTGAATTTACCACTCTATTCAGCGAGGGCCTTACTGGATACCTTAGGATTAAATACGTGAATGTCTCATGTGGCCATTTGCAGAGTTCCTGCTCTTTTTGAATATCACTTTAAAATGCTGTACTCACTTTTAGAGTTTATTAGTGATGACCATGTTTGAAAGTAATATAGAATCATGGGGGTTACAAGACAAATGTACCGAAAGACCAATTCCGCCTTACCAATGCCCGCCCTTAAGTCTTGCCTATTTCAGTGATGACCATGCCTGTCATACCTGAGGTGAATTTGTGAATACCCAACCAGTGGTCCAACTCTTTTTTAAAGGCAGACAATGTGACATATTGCTTAATTTAGAGATGGAGTTTGTGCCACAAAGGAGTGGGCACTACATGACAAATCTATTCCTGTTCATAGTCTTATTTATTTGTTGGAGTGGATTGATGTCTCTTGCCCTAGTCTTAGTAGGACTGCTTGATTTATTGAGATATAGAACTTTTTTTGACAATTAGATCCCTTATAGCCCTATGAGGAAGGCACAAGTCACCCTTAAGGAGTCTATATGAAACTGATAGAGGGACAAAGCCTCCAGTCCTTCCTAATAGTTATAAGTCTTGTAAGCCCCTGTTCTATGTAGTTAAAAACCTCTGGGATGTTTCTAATTGCTTCATATGCTTAGCAAGGTGCATTTCATGATCTTGTCATATACAAACCTTTGTTGTGTCTTCAATGACCATGATCAGGTCAATGATTAAACAATGGGCTAGATTCATAAAGGTTACTATGAGGTATACATGAGTTGTTATTTTAGTTACATAATAAACCTTTCCAATGACCATAACCAGTCCATGACCAAACAATGGGCCAGATTCATAAAGGTTACTGTGTGGTGTATATGAGGTGTTATTTTAATTACGTAATAAACCTTTCCAATGACCATGACCTGTCAATGATCAAACAATGAGCCAGATTCATAAAGGTTGCTGCAAACACTGGCACTGCACAACCCTGCACTCTCTTAACTGGCTTGAATTCCCACAACAGCTCAGCTACCTACAACTCATTTAGAGCTTGTCTAAACAATCCTGTATTGGTTTGTGATTGACTGTGTGGTAGCTTGGTAAGAGAAGTTTTTATTTGAATTTATATTTTATTTTACACACTGCTGTTCACTGTTTGTAGGAAGGAAGGGATAGCTTGTAGACAAGATGATTTACTTTGATTTATATTTTGTTGTTTTGCCTTTAATTTTCACTGTTCATAGGTGTGTACTAGGCTAATGGCCCTGTGGCCTTTACAAGCTTAGCCATAGGATTACCCTGGTATAGTGCCACCCAACCTTAGTTCCCACTCCCACTGTCAAGTATAGCCACTGGTGTTATCTCCGGGGTTAATTTTCTGTTTCTCATCCACTCATCAAGATTTCTGTTGAAGACGGTCAGTGAGGTGCTCTGCTTGACATGTATGGGAAGTCTGTTCCAGAGCAGGGCAGTCTCTGAGTTATGAACCTGTCCCTCCAGCATGTTATATTAATTGTGGTAATGTGGTTGAGGTCTCTGGAGCATGTGGTGGGGAGGGATTGGGATTTCTTTAGATGTCGCATTTCTAACAGAGCTGGGTCAGACATGGCTTTGTAAATCAAGCAGAGATTACCTCTAAGTAGGCAATATGAGACAGAGAATATTTGGAGTTTTTTTGAGTCTGTCCATATAGGACAAGTGTTTAAGACCTAGGATCCTCTTTGTGAGGTACTTTTGTGGCCTCTCCAGTTGTTGCAGGTGTCTAGTGAGGTACATGCCAAATGGAGCATTGTAATCGATTATTGGCCAAATGAGGGAAGAGTAGAGGGTGACAATGACTTTTTTCTTCCTGGATGCAAAACCCTTAGTAATGAGATGTGCCACATAGAAAGAATTTCTGACCACAGTGGCAATGTGGTGATCAAAAGAGAGGTTGCTGTCAACCTGTGTTCCCAGATCTCTTATAATGTCTTCTGTGTTCAGTGGACTACCATCAATGTGGTAACTCATGGGAACTGGGTTTTTTTCCAAAGGGGATGATTACACATTTTTGGCATTGAGCTTTAAAGCAATGGTTCTGACACCAGTCGGTTACAGTGAGGCCATTCTGTAGGATGTCAACATCACTTGGGGAGTTAATAATAACTCCCAACTTGCAATTGTCTGTGAACTTTGTCAGCCAGAGTCCCTTTGTGTTGGCCGGAACTTCAGAGAAGTAGATACCAAACAGGAGAGGACCCAGGACTGAACCCTGTGGGACTCTACTCATGACTAATCGGCAGTCTGACTTGGAGTCAGCTACTTTCACACTGTGGGTTCTATCTGTGAGCCAGTTTGCAAACCACCTAGTGATATAGGGATTGATGCCAAGCTTAGTGAGTTTTTCTGCGATTACTGAGTGGGGAATGGTATCAAAAGCCTTGGCCAGATCAAGGTAGGCTGTATGAACCACCTTGCATTCATCCACAGCACAGCTCTGGTGACTGACTCAAAGAAGTCGACCAAGTTGAGCAGGCATGATCTACCCTTCACAAAGCCAAACTGTGTGGGATACAGAGTTTGGAGATTCCCTATATCCTTGTTTATTAGGTCCATGATAATGCATTCCATAGCTTTGCATATCAGATTCATCAGGCTAATAGGGTGAAAGTTCCCATTGTCTGTAGTCACTCCTCCTTTGTGGAGAGGGATAACTGTAGCAGTGCACTATTCGGCAGGGACAAAGCCTGAGGTGAGGCTGTGATTGAACAGAGCAAACAGACGAGGTGCCAGTTCACTCTGTAGTTCATGTAGAACACAACCAGGAATATTGTCAGGTCCCATAGAAGCTGTATTCTTGGCCTTGGACAGTGCTGTTTTAACCTGTACAGCAGTAATACTGGCTGCCTGGCAATCTACTGATATTGTGATTGGTCCTTTGGTGGGGGGATATACAGCCTTTGCAGGTCTTGAACCCAGGACCCTATATACTATAGTCAGAGCAGTTAACCACTAAGCCATCACAGCTAGTTGTTAGAAAGGGAGGTAAACTCTAGCCATACCAAGAGGCCTAGTCAGCTATAAATTCACACACACTCTGCAGAGAGGACAATCCTGAGCTTATCTAAACAGTCCTGTCCTGGTTTGTGATTTTCACAACCTGTACAGTCAGAGCAAATCTTTACTGTACTTAATTTAATATTTAGTTGTATATTGTTTTTCTGATTTTTCTCATAGAAGTTGATTGAAGTTCTCTTTGAATTCTGCAGTAACTGATTTTGACTATTCTTTTCTTTCAGAATGTTTTATTCATTTGTAGCTGAATATGGATTCCTTAAATAAGTATACCATTAATGATTTTTTAAAGCGTGAATATCTTGTACAGTGTAATAAATGATTTGTGTATTTAAATGTAACACATGATAACACTGGTGATCTGTGTTCCTCATGTCAAAAGTTGGATAATTTGTTTACTATTATTAGTAGTAAATCTAGACGTACTGATGATGATTGCACTTGTGCAACTGGCACAGCTTGGAGAAGTATCATTATGTGTTAATGACTGGACTGATGAGATAAATAATGTTAGGCAAAGTGCAAATAGAACGCATTTAGGAAGGGACACATGTATTGTCTGAAAAGACCGGCCAACCACTATGAAACAAGATAATGCCACTGACAACTTTGGAATTCTCACTACAAGTATTCAGCAGTCTGAGGATTGAGAGTGTATAGAAGGAAATTAAAAAAGAAAGAAAGGAAGAAGTTCACAACAAATAACAAGGAAGAAAAAGAAACTTAAATATGTCTGTGAAGCAAAGAGTATACACACTAAAAGGGACACTGCTTTGTTACGGAACACACAGATTACAGAGAATCATTATATCAGAAAACCTTCAGTCTACAGAAAAGGCATCATGTTTGCAAAAGAGAAGGTAGAAAAAAAGAGGCAAGGGGCAGGTGAAAAGGAAAAAAATGAACGTGGAAGGACTGAAGACAATTACTGTAAGAAAAAAATAGGAGAAAGACAGATATTAACAACATGACTCAAACTGTAGATGTACAAAGTCAGCTAGATGAGAATTGTGTGCTTGCAAATGTAATAAACAACGACTGGAATTAGACTAATGGTGATAAAGATCAACCCTTTGTAATAAATGATAAAGCAGATATTACTGAATTAGAAGTTGAGGATTCTTCAGATCTGGTCCAAAAATATACTGCTATAATTGCAGATTCACTTGTTAGAGGACCTGATACTTATAATTGCAGGAAGATAATGAACATCAAGTAATGTTATGCCTGCCAGGAGCAATAACAGGATGTGAGGCTGGCCATAACACAACTTATCATAAGTAAGTATGGATCTGTTTTTATTCATGTCTGCTCAAATGATCTCATCTGCAAGACCTCAGTGACTATTAGGGAACTTACAGTCATCTTAGCATAGCTTCTGCAGGTGTTAGGACATATTTTCATAAATCAGTTATATAAAGTTGGGTCATGTCACCATGAATGAAAAGATTTCCTTGCGTAAATGCCTAAATGAGAAAATGGAAATGTGTAGATCACCCAAACCTAATTTTGGACACACTTGTTCAGACAGGATGACATGCACTTGTCAAGATTAGGGAAAAGATTTTTTGCAGCAGATATTTTACAATATTTGACAGACACAAGGCAAGACTTTTGCGAGGTTGAGAATGTAATATTTCACAGACAGCAACATTTGATGCTACTCTGATGGTCACTCATGCTAGAAGCATTAATAATACAGTTTTTTACTGGAAAAAATTGCTATGTTCCCACAAGATTGATGTTGTTATTGTTTGTGAAATGTGGTTTAACAGCAATAACTGGAAACCAATTCTCTGATGGTATAAATGTTTTTAATAGAGCAGACATTCTACCAAAAATCAGGTGAATGCTTATGATAGTGATTAAACTGAGTTCACTGATAACACCAATATTATAGATTGTGTAACTATGACAATAAAGACACCCATGGAAAGTATAACAATTGTTGGAGTGTATGGATCACCAAAGTCAAATGCTGCTGACCTAGAGAAATTCATATATTTCTTGCATAAAATACAAGAAAGAAAAATAAAAGCAGCTGGGGACTTAAATTTAGTAGAAACAGACTAGAATAATATGGATTCAACAACATTATTAAGGAAATTATTCGCAATGTTTGTTCAGGAACAATTGCTTCAGATTGTAAAAAAAAAACCTATAAAAGAACGGAACATACTAGACATTGTGTTTCTAAAGAAATTACTGTTACCACAATTGATGTGCATTGATCATGAGGGTTATAAAGGTTAATTTGCTTCTAGATAATTCTGCCAAACAGAAATCTAAACCAATGCACAGAACATTAATAAATTATATGGAAGCAAAGTGGTCACTTTTGGAAAACTAACTGGAGTGATGTGTTCTGCAGAAGGGATGTGGAAAGTTTTGAAAGAGAATGCAAAAAAATAAAAAAAAATGTTTAACATCAGGATCTAGGCATGCAACTTCAGGAAAGTATATTTCCATAAGAACAAGATACTTGATTAAGGTGAGAGACACAAGATATAAGAAAGTGAAAAGAGGTCAAACTACAATTTTGAAAACTGAATTAAACAAGCTAGACAAACAATTTAAGCACAGTGTGAAACAAGCTATAAGAAACTTTTAAAGAAAATGTATATTTTATTTTAATTTATATTAATATATTGAGCATAATCCAAAACCATTTTATAGATACATAAGATGTGGAAGGAGTAAATACATACAAATTGATAAATTGTGTGTAGATTCTAAAATTTATTTCCATACACAATATATTTACAAAACCTTATGCAAAACAGCTTTTCTCCACAAAGGGGGTGATAAGTTATCCTAGTGACATCCAGGTAGCTCAGATACTGAAATAAATTTAGATTATATTGAAAAAGAACTATGCAAACTGGATCCAAACAAAGCACAACTTACAACAAAGCAAGAACTTACTATATGGTTATATATATTATTTACTAGTTAATATAAATATGAAGAGATTCCTCAAGATGGAGACATGCACTTATTACTTATGTACGAGGGCAGTGTGACACTGGTGAGGTCTGTATTAGGAGTGACAGATGCATTCAAGATGGAGGTGGTATTGCATCAAGGATCACCTCTGAGCCCTTTCTTATTTGCAATGATGAAGGAGAGGTTGATAGATGAGATCAGACAGGAGTCCCTGTGGACTATGATGTTTGTGGATGACATTGTGATCTATAGTAAAAGTACGGACCAGGTTGAGAAGACCCTGGAGAGGTGGAGATATGCTCTAGAGAGGAGAGGAATGAAGGTCAGCAGGACTAATACAGAATATATGTGTGTGTGTGAATGGGAGTGAAGACTGAGGAATGGTGAGGATCCAGGGAGTAAAACTGGTGAAGGTGGATGAGTTTAAATACTTGGGATCAACAGTTGAGAGTAACAGTGAGTGTGGAAGAGAAGTGAAGAAGAAGAGTGCAGGCAGGGTGAAGTGAATGGAAAAGAGTGTCAAGAGTGATCTGTGACAGACGGGTACCAGTAAGAGTGAAAGGGAAGGTCTTCAAGATGGTAGCAAGACCAGCTTTGTTACATGGGTTGGAGACTGTGGCACTGATAAAAAGACAGGAGTCAGAGCTGGAGGTGGCAGAGTTAACAATGTTAAGATTTGCATTGGGTGTGACGATGATGGACAGGATTAGAAATAAATATATTAGAGGGTCAGCTCAGATTGAACAGTTTGGAGACAAAGCCAGAGAGGTGAGATTGTGTTGATTTGAACATGTGCTGAGGAGGGATGTTGGGTACATTGGGAGAAGGATGCTAAGGATGGAACTGCCAGGTAACAGGAAAAGAGGAAGACATAAGGTAAGGTTTATGGATGTGGTGAGAGAGGACATGCAGGTGGTTGGTGTGACAGAGCAAGATGCAGAGGACAGGAAGAAATGGAAACAGATGATCGGCTGTGGCAACCCCTAACAGGAGCAGCTGAAAGAAAAAGAAGAAGAAGAAGAGGAGATGTGCACTTATTAAAAATAATAAGCTGAGGGCACTTCAGCAAGAACTTACAGTACCATTAGATCTATTCTTTACTAGGTTGTATAATTATGGGAAGATTCTCAAGATTGCAGAAATGCACTTATTAAACCTTTCTTTAAGGGAGAGGGGAATAGGGCAAACCCAGAGTCATGCAGACCCTTAAATCTACTTTAATGCTATGGCAAAATGATGGTGATGATAATATTGGAAGAGTTATCGTCAGAATGGGAAACACTGGGACTTCAAACCATATATCAGCATGCCTATGTTGAAAATAGATGTTACCTCCTGTAACATGGTTTTATAACAATATAATAACAACTATTAATGAAAACTTATGCTGTGATTGCTGTGATATAATTTATACATATTTAACTTCAGCACTTGACAGGGTCATACACCAAACACTGATCAACAAATTAAAACATTTAGTTATTAATGTACTTTTAATAAGATGGATGGTTGCACACCTTACAAATAGAACATGGTAAGTATAATGCAGCAATTCAACAGGTGAACATTTTGGTTGCATTTAGAGTGTCCCACAGGGCTCTTTCCTAGGCTCATACTTGTTTGGATTGTATCTTTGGGTCTGTCTTTTTCATCTGAGGTGTTCTACAATCTATATGCAGATGACCTGAAATTGGGTAAAGTGTGTACAAAAAAAAAAAACAATTGACTTCAACAATTGGCTTAGTTTCTGGTGTCATTCCAATGGGATACAGTATCTGTCTGCCTAGGATTACAGGGCTGACAGGCCTCGATGCTTTGCCAGGGATGGCCTCCACTTGTCACCCCTGAGATTCAGGATTCTGGCCAAGGCTCTTGTCTCCCCGCATTGTGCCTTTTTTAGACAATGTCCCATAGACAAATCTTCCAACATAAAAGATCTGTCAAAAAGCAAATTGATGCTGCTTAATGCTAGGAGCCTTAACCTGAAAATGCACTCACTGGAGGCACTCCTCACACTGGAAGATGCTGACATCTGTGCAGTCACAGAAACTTGGTTCAAGGCTGCAGAGAGCACCCCTACCTTAACAGGCTATACCTCATTCCACACATTCCGACCCCAAAATGAGGTTGGAAAGGCTAAGAGTGGTGGAGTCTCTGTTTTCATTAAAAAGAAGCACACCTCCAGACTGGTTTGCCAGCATGATGCACTAGAACTACTCCAGGTGCAACTGACAATTGGCAAGACACTCATCCAAGTTATAGCCAGCTATAGACCCCCCCTCCATGACTCCTGACACACACTCCTCCTACCTGGACCTACTTGACTCTATCAAGGTACCCTCTAACATCCCAATCCTTGGTGACTTCAACTAATCTACCATAGACTGGGTGAACTATTCCTGCTCTAATGCAGTCACCCAATGATTCCTTGACTTCAGCAATTCTAACGCACTAGACCAGCTTGTCTCATTCCCCACAAGGGGAGATAACATTCTAGACATGGTTCTCACCAACATGGGTGACTGCTGCACCAACCCCATAATAAGTTCTTCCCTGGTGAGATCAGAGGTCTGTTTCATTCGGAGTTTCTATCTCATCCAACCCCCTGAGCTGTAACCAGGCTAAAAAACTTCTCAAAAGCTGACTACAACCTTCTAAGGGAGGGTATCAGTAGCTTCACACCACCGACCCCTCAGAGGATGCTGAACAGTATGCCAGTGCAGTATACAAGCACATGTACAACTGCATGGACTCAGCCATACCCAACCGAAGTAAAACCTGCTCATCAAGGAAACACAAACCTATCTGGTGGACATCCTGTATCGACAGGCTTTACAACAAAAGGAAGAAACTGTTCTCCAAGGGTAAAAAGGCACAAATTCCCAATTGGAAAAACTCCCTCCTTAGTCTCAACAAGCAAATTAGATCAATAGTGAAAACCTCCAAAGCCAATTATGAATTGAACTAGCCTCTGAAACAAAGGGTAACCACAAAGCCTTTTTCAGTTACTTCAGGAACCTCCATGGCAAAGCCCAGGTTTTTTCTGAATTAGTTCTTAACAGTACCACTTACACTAATCCTGTTGACTTAGCCAACCTGCTAGCAGATAGTTTCAGTGCAAACTTCACTCGCCTGTCCCCCCCCCCAAAGGCCCATTCGACGTGCCTGATATTTGTCCCGCACCTCACATCTCAGTAGATCAAGTGTTAAAAGCCCTATCCAAGGCAAAGAACACAGCTTCCATGAGACCTGATAATCCAGCAAGAACTAGCCTTGCCATTGAGCACCCTATTCAACCATTGCCTAAGTACAGGCTTCATTCCAGCAGAGTGGAGAACTGCCATTGTCATCCCCTTGCACAAAGGTGGTGCCACTAACAACCCTCAAAACTATCTCCCCATTAGCTTGACAAGTTTGATATGTAAGGCTATGGTGCATATTATTATGGATCTCATAAACAAAGACATAACCAATCTCCAAGCACTTGACCCCACCTAGTTCAGATTCGTCAAGGGCAGATCTTGCCTGTTAAATATGGTTAATTTTTTTGAAACTGTCACCAAAGCTCTGGATGAGGGAAAGTCAGTACATACAGCTTACCTTGACTTGGCCAAAGTTTTGACACAATTCCCCCACTCAGGAATCATTGAAAAGCTAACACAACTTGGCATAAATCCCTATCTCATCAGGTGGGTGGCCAACTGGCTCATTGATAGGACATACAAGGTGAAAATAGGTGTCTCTACCTCTGACAGCAGACTTGTCACTAGTGTTGTTCCCCAGGGATCTGTCCTGGGACCCTTACTGTTTGGCATCTTCTTCTTAGAGGTCCAGGAAAAGACAAAAGGCCCATGGCTGACCAAGTTTGTGGTTGATTGTAAGTTGGGTGATATCATTGACTCCCCAAATGATGTTGACATACTACAAGTGGGTCTCACAGCAACAAATGACTGTTGTTAAAGTCATGGCCTTAAGTTAAATGCAAAAAATGTATTTTCATACCGTTTGCCAAAAACATGGCTCTGCTGTTTACCACATTAACGGCAACCCCCTAAGCATACAAGCTGTGGTGAGAGACCTGGGTACACTGATTGACAACAATCTCACATTGATAATTGTGTAGTGGCAGTGGTCAGAAAAGCCTTTTACTTGGTTCATCTCATAAGTAAAGGGATGACATCCAGAAAAAAGGAGGTTATTACCTCTCTGTACTCCTCCCTCATTAGGCCAATAATTGAGTACAACATCAAATTTTGGTATGTACCTCTCCAAACACCTGCACCAACTGGAAAGGCCACGGTATCCATGGCCTCCAACACCTGCCCTATGCGGACAGGTTCAAATCACTATCACTCTACTCAGTATCATACAGATTGCTCAGAGGTGATCTGTGTCTCCCCTGCCCTACTAGAGATGATCCATATCTGTAAGTCTAACTCCATATGCATTATGCAGTCAAAAGGCCTAAATCTAATATGTGACATTAACAAAACCTGATGGAGAGACAGGTTTGTGTCCTGGAGGTTGCCCTGTCTCTGGAATAGACTCTCCATACACGTCAAAGTATGTCGCTGACCCTCTTCAAGGGCAACCTTGATGAGTGGATGGGAAACCACAAATTTGTCTCAGGTGTTCCACCTGCATCCATCACTGACAGGG
This sequence comes from Protopterus annectens, assembly GCF_019279795.1. Classification (NCBI taxonomy): domain Eukaryota; kingdom Metazoa; phylum Chordata; order Ceratodontiformes; family Protopteridae; genus Protopterus; species Protopterus annectens. Next base: position 1,390,193,031 of record NC_056726.1, read on the forward strand.
GCGACAGGTGCAGATTAAGATTTCTTTTTTGGGGATAAACTCTTGGCTAGGCTTGTAAGGGCCCCATGGCCATTAGCCTAGTAACCTCCTATGATCATATGATCCAATGTGTTACAAATAGGGCATGTCTGCAAATGAACTTGACTAAATTGAACATTTGGTCACAGGAGAATAATATACTGATAAATACATCAAAAACTAAACATATAAGATTTGAGAGACATAATTTGAAAGGTGAATATTTAATACAGCACATTGTGATTGAAACTGTAGATTCATTTAAGGACATAGGTACAGGTAGATCTGGCTTAGAGTTTTTCTAATCATATCAACCAATTGGTTAATATAGAACTATAGGTTGTATAAAAAGATTTATAAAGTCTAGGAAATCAGAAATTATGAAGTCATTGTTTGTTAACTACATTAGACCTAAAATTGAGTATGTAATAACAATATGGAAACCTTATAAGAAAACAAGCATAGGTAAACTGGAAACAGTACTGCAGGAATATAGCAAGGGCATCCATGGATGTGAAAATTTAAAGTATTATGAATGACTAAAATAGCTGAACTTGTACAGTGTCTCATATAGGTATGAAAGAGGAGCCCTTATTCAGGTAAATAGGGCATTTAGAGACAACTTCCTCTGGGAATGTTTGGGGTTATCAAAAAGTAGTAGAGAATCATCAGACAACTTATGTAGAAACTTTTGTAGGAATGAAAAGTGTAATAATTGGTTCTCCGAGAGTTCAGCTGAAGCATGGAACAGACTACCAAATTACATTAAAGCAAATGATAGTTTATATATTTTTAAGGACAGCCTGGACATTTATTATGGGCACAACTGTTTTGGTGTATTGGCAGGCTAGAAGAGCAGTAATGCCCATACCTGAACTATTTGTAGGTATGCATGTAACTCATAACTGCCCAGCCTTTAACTCCATATTTCACAGCTACCTACCTAAAAGATCTCTAAGATCTGAAGACAAACAACTCCTTTCTTTGCACAACCCTACTATATCAGCTTGTCAAAGTCTATACTCTTATTGTGCTACTAAAACCTGGAGCTCCCTATCTCTAACAGTCAGAGAAAACCCAAATATCTGCTACTAAAACCTGGAGCTCCCTATCTCTAACAGTCAGAGAAAACCCAAATATCCCAACCTTTAAACACAGTTTGAAAGAATTCCTATCCAAACCATGAATCTGCTCTAGTCCTGGCTGAAATAAAGAGCTCTCGTTTACCCTTCTCTATTTTTTGCTATATACTCCAAATTTTACCCCCTCATCTTCCTATTCTACTACCTTTTATTACTCCTCCTCAGTGTACTGCTTCACCACTGTCCTTCTGTGCTTCTCTAACTTTTTTTGCCCTGATCTCTGCTACATTTATTTTTCATTGCACTCACCCTTCTCTCAATGTAACTTCCTTTCTTGTTTTCCCTCATCTAATGGTTTATAATGTGTTGCTTAAACACATGCTTTTTATGGTACAAAAAACTTTGTTTTATATCCAATCAATCAAATGTGAATGTATAAATGTTATTATAGTTTCTGATTATGTCTTGTGATTATTACTGGAGCTACAGTATGTTTGTCATTTCTGTCAACTTGATTTATTCAACCTGTATTAGGTTGACTGTGGAGATGTACAGGTTCATGGGTATTTAGGAGGTTTTTGATCTGTGAAGATCTTTAGCAGCCCACCCATGCATTTCCACTGAGTTTCAAGCTTTAATGTTTTAATACCAAGGTCCCTGTATTTTGCAGATATCTTGTATAACCTTAGTGAGATAATCCGTTAATATTGTGTGAGAACCCTTTACAATGAAGTATAATAACTGTGAACCTGGAACAGACATTTACTTGTTCTCCCTGCCCATAAGGGCCAAGGGTGCCAAACCAAGGGTGAACTCAAGGTTTCCCATACATGTATCCAGGTTGTACTTGAATAAAGTAAGAAACATTCTTAATTTAAACTTTGAACACCCAGCTGTAAACGTCCATCAAATAAACCAAACTCGGACAAATAAGATTAGTGCTTTCATTCACTTTTTAATACTGTGAACTTCTTCTGAAGAAGTTCACAGTATTAAAAAGTGAATGAAAGCGCTAATCTTATTTGTCCAAGTTTGGTTCATTTGATGGACGTTTACAGCTGGGTGTTCAAAGTTTAAAGTGTTTCTCTGGTTTTTAAACATTCTTAATTTCACACTGAAAGCAAAGTGGTTCCAGAAAAGTGGTATTCGTTGTGAGATATATCCTCCAGCATTTTCTATTTAAGTTTTGGTAGAGGCTGAGGTCTCTATAGTGGGTGTTTCTGCCACTATTGGACTTACAAATATGTAGAAGATCTGAAAGAATGGGGATGGTGGAAGCTTTATATGTGAGGCAGAGATCTCCCCTTAGAGCTTGTATGACACAAAGAAGAGGGACAGGCTCTGAGACAGTCATAACACCTTAAAAAATTCAAAAAGTGTGTGTCCAACCAATAAACAAAACAGAAAAAAGTCCAATTTTTCCGTGGTGAAGAAAACAGTGTTTAATAATTCCACAAACAGGCAAAATAAGCGCTTTCGTCTTGAGCACAAGACTTCATCAGATCTGACGAAGTCTTGTGCTCAAGACGAAAGTGCTTATTTTGCCTGTTTGTGGAATTATTAAACACTGTTTTCTTCACCACGGAAAGATTGGACTTTTTTATGTTTTGCTTATTGGACAGTCATAACACCGTTTGTAATTTAGCTCCTTGATTTTTTTTTTTTTTTTTGGTAAGAAAACTTTGTTGTCACTCAGGCTGAATCAGGTGCTTGGATACGTATGTGCTGAATAGGGTGCTACTACTACATTCAGTGATAAGCCTAACATGATTGGGTCTTTTCCTTTTTGTCACTGTTGACAGTGGGGTTAGCATATATAAGCTGGGATGCATTTAGAAGGTGTAACAGATGAAAACTTCCTCTATGTACCTGTTTTTTTTTTTTTGTTTTGTTTTGTTTTAATGTGACTTTGCTTGTTCTTCCTTTTTCTGTAGTTGGTGAACAGGGAGTTAAATAGTTCTGCTGAGTTTTTGTGTGTTTGCAATTGCCATACATTTGGTTGTGTGCTGTATAAGATTAATTTATTGTCTCAGGGAACTCGGGTAATACTGCTGTTGTCATTAGTGGTGGAGAGGTGATGTTTTATAAAAAAAGGAGGTGCAAGTAATTTATTCAATAAATAACCAGTTGCTGGCTATTACCAATGCACAGTTTCTAGAGGAAATCATTGAAGAGTGATTTGGATGTTGTAGCAAAGTGTGTGGCATTTTAGGTAGAAAATACTAATCATAAGATTTAATTTGTTATACTCATTTAGATCATGGTGCTGTGCCTGAATAATAGGTTCATAGTTTCATAGGTGTGTACTAGGCTAATGGCCCTGGAGCCTTTACAAGTCTAGCCCATAACTGGAAGATTTCCATTATCAAGAGTTATGAAAGGTAACAGGAGGAATGCATTGCAGAATTCTTTGGTTATATTTGTGTTTTAGATGGTGTGCATTTTGGGCTTTTGTGTTACATTTGCTTGTTTGTGTTTTTGATAATGTATTTTAACTGGACTGTGCTGTAGATGATCTCCTCTGGTCCACATTTCTATGTTTAGCCATACACCCATGTGTCCATATTACAGAATTTTGTTCAGCACCACTTCCAGGAACTACTCCAGGTACTCATAAGTATCAGATATATATGTGGCATCACTTTAATAAGCCATCTGCCAGATTATGAAGCTGTAAAACATAGCACATAGGTTTGTACTAGGCTAACTGCCCATTTGGGCTATTATAAGCCTAGCCAATTACCCCATGTCAGAATTAAACCGTGCACCTTGTGTTTATAAGGTAAACACTTTAACCAGTATGCTAACCTCCCACACTGATGCATATATGATACATGATACATATATGAACGTAGGCAAACTATATTAACTAAAGCACTGTACCTTACTTCAACATTTCATGAGAAGTTTTAATTAGACCCTGAAGATTGTCTTCCATTGGAAAAAAATAATAGCAGTCTCCTTAGCCATAAGGGTTTTAAAACTGCAAATATGCAGATACTTGTACAGTTTAATGTAAAGACAAAGGGTTGGATTCCAAAACAGTTGTTGTCAGTGTAAGCCTACCTAGATTCTTAAAGATTTGATTTCAGTGTAAGTGACTTACTTTGGTGTAAGGCCTGTCTATAAGCAGGCTTGCTACGAGGGCCAGATTCCAAAATACCTGCTCACAGTCTGCTATCCTAAGTGGCCACTTACACCTCTGAGTAGGTCTTTTGGAATCAGAGCCAAATTGTTTATAAGAATTAATTGATCCTGTTGTCAAAGTGAGTTCTCAGTTTGAGTTTATTCAGATATATTTTCTTATTGTTAATAAGAGAACAAAAGTAAAACAAACCTGCTTGCAATATGGATGCACAGATAAGTAGGCTCTACAGTAAGAGAGCTAAGCTTCTAAACTGGTGTGAACACTTGCTCTTATATATTACAAAGAAGGAATAGTAACATTCTAGCAGTGGATAAACTCTTTCTATACAGCTAGATAACTAAATTGTGTTTTATTAGAATATGTCTATAAATGAGTGACTGCTGGAGTTGTGGTTGACCCTGCCAGGCTGCACAATTTTTAAAACATTTCTGCTGAGAATATTTATGAGGTTGCAAGTTGGGCATCCATCCATGCATTTTAAAAGCTTTGTAAGTTGGATCTCTAGTCTGCAACTTTACCATTTATTTTATTTTATTTATTTATTTATTTATTTTACATTTGTTTACTGAGAAAGTCCGACTGGGCAGGACCCATTTTCAGCAGAGGCCTGGGGAAAAAAGTTCCACATAGTAAAAATATATAAAAGTTGCACATAGTAACAATACATACAAGCCCAACATAGAAACAATAGATAGAAGCATAGTAAAAAAATAAAATCCCATAGCGACATATTTATGCAATGGTAGAAAGACAATACATAGAAACTCCACATAGTAACAATACATACAAGCTTCACATAGTGACAGTACATGGGGGCATAGTACAAAATACAATTTTACACAATGGTAAAAAGCTATAACTGGGTTATTATAGTATGTGATGGTTATACAGTGGTTATGGGGTACCATGATTTACATTTACTGACTTATAGAGAATACTGAAGGCCATCCACCCATTTCTATGAGCTAAGGATTTATTTAAAAATGTATGCAGAAATGATTCACTTTTCTCTCTCTCTCTCTTTTCTTTTTAATTTTTTTGGTCCCCTTTGGGACACCATTACATCAGATCAGCCTCCAGTGCCCTACCACCATGCCAGGGTCTACCAGCTAAACTCCAACTCCCCTGTGACTTACTGCAGTATTGTTGGGGCTGATTGTAAATCATAAGGACATCTTGGTGGTTCATCTATCTCCACTTCCATTCTGGGGAAATTGTTACATGCTCTACCCATTCCCTTCCACACCCCCATTGCTCATCAATCTTTTTTTGATGGCAACTCCCCTCATTGAGCTATGCCTCCCCTTAGGGAGTGTCATTGATTAACATCCCCCCTCCTGTGATGGGCACACCTATCCCTCCTTGCTGATCCATCAGTTGACTGAACTGATAATCAAGCTGGGTCAACTGGACCGTACTTAGGATTGTATCCCCCTACATCACCAGAATGGCTTGGAGAAATGATTCTTATGATTAAACTAATACAGCTGAAAAGATAAGGGGCTGGATTCACGAAGGCTTGCATGGAGTCTTAGAGTAGAGTAAGACTCCATGCAGCCAACATGTCCGCTGAGCGATCCAGAAACAGCCGGTAGGGGCGTGCAACTGAGCTCTCCAAACTAGCCCTACATGGACAGGGCTGGGATATGCAAATTACCTCAATTGCAGGCAAAAGCTATGCAAATGAGTTAAATTTGCGATCCAGGAAACCCGAACTTGTCCAAGTAGGAGTAGTGTTATTTGCAGAAATGTACTCAGTTGATATCTGAGTACGGTTCTACAAATAGAAAAACGGAGCCGTGTTAGCTGGAAAAAAATCATGCATTCACAGGAGGAAGCATGCCAATGGCCAAAAATACAGCCATTGGCAACGGGAAGTGATGCAAATTAAAAATAAAATAACTTTTTTTTTATCCTGATCTCCAGGGTTTAACTGCGCTGTGCCCTAAAAAGCAGAAAATTAATAATTAAGATCCACAAATGTGGATTTTATAGCTAAAATGAATTTATAATGCAAGGGAATGGCAGGCTGAAGACAACATGGCCACCGAGTAGAGGTTGCTAAGGAGGAAGCTCAGTCTAAGAGATGTAACTAAGCATTAGTAGGCAATCCTATGCAAATGAGAGTTAGGATAGTGAATCACAAGTTTACATAGCAAATGGGCACAGTCAGTGGAGTGTAGGAGTAGGATAAGGGGAGTAACAGAGTAGAAAATAGATGACATCATGAGGGGGGTATGTATGAAAGGAGTAAAGCTCACTGGAGCAGAGTGTCATGTGTCAGCTTACATTTACATAATAGTGAAAGAGGTGTGTCAACAGGTAGGCCAGGTAAAGTCAAGAAATCGAAGGTGTATGCCGGGGCTAACACCAAAGTTTCTTGCTGAGCATGCATGCTCGCGTATGCGCGCCATTAAACCCGAGTAAGACAGTGTGCGCGCGTGTAAGCATGTGTGTGCACGTGTAGGCTTGAGTAAGCATATGTAAGGCTGTGTAAACAGTTGTAAGCATGTTTGCGCCGGTGTGCACACGTTTTAAGAAGAATAAGCAAGCTTTAGTCCATGTAAGCATGTGTGCGTGTGTTAGCTGCTGTGTGCGTGTTTGCACATGTGTGCGTGGCGCTCCCCCCCCCGAGGAAACAGTAAGGAAAAAGGAAGCACACCAAATAGTGGAAGTTACCAGGGAGTACTAGCAGAGCTAGCAGGTGAAAACAATCAGAATCAGGCAATTACCCAGGCAGAACACTAGCCCAGCCCAGCCCAGCACTTAAAACTCTGCAAATAACAGTACATTATGTTTCTCTCAAGAAACACTGCAACACTGCAGTAAGCTAATAGAAGTGAAAACTGAAAAGGCTTCACTGAGACAAAAAATGTTAGGGGCTGCCATTGCTGTTATAAGGCGATATATGCAACATGCTGAGGGTGGTGATAATGTAAATGCTGCTGGACAACCCACAGTGAGGAGACGGAGAAGAGTGTACAGGCCCAGGGTTACCTACCAGGGGCTACATGAGCTGGAGATAGTGGAGCGCTATAGAGTGGACAGAGACCTCTTGCAGCAAATTGTTCAGCTGTGCAGGCCATGCCTCACACACAGAACCAACAGAGGGGAAACCATCCCAGTGGAAATTAAGGTATGAGTTGGCCTAAGAATATTAGCAACAGGTACCTTCCAGAGACCAACTGGTGATATGATGGGGATATCACAGGCATCAGCATCCAGGGCACTGCACCAGTTCCTGGATGCCATGTCAGCACATGTCGGTGATCATGTATATTTCCCCAATTCCCGTGAGGTATTGGCCAGCAATATGCGACTCTTCCAGCAAATAGCGGAATACCCTGAGGTAGTGGGTGCAATAGACTGCGAGCACATATGCATCAAAGCACCAGCCAGTGAGCGGGGTAGGGTCTACTTCAACCGCAAAGGCTTCCCCTCCATCAACTGCCAGGTTGTGTGTGATGCCCAAGGCATAATACTGAATGTGTGTGCTGGCTGCCCTGGAAGCTACCATGATTCCCATATCTGGCATCTGACGCAGCTGTACCAGACATTTGCCAATGGGGACATCTCACATGGTCACCTAGTGGGGATGCTGGCTATGCACTGGAGCCGTGGCTGATGACACCCATCAGAAACCCACACACACCTGAACAGGAATGCCATAATGAGGCACACGCACAAACACGAAATGTAATCGAGCATGTGTTTGGACTGCTCAAGTCACGGTTCCGGTGCCTGGACACATCTGGTGGAGCCTTGCAGTACTCACCAACTACATGTACCCAAATTGTCATGGTATGTGCTATGCTACATAATATGATCCTGCGAAAACAGCTGCAGCATGACCAGCATAGGCCTGGGCCAAACAGCCCCCCACCATTGCCAAGACCATCACAGGGAGAGTGTGACTCGGAGGAGGAACAACCTAAGTCTGCCCCAGTAGGCAGAAGGAGGCATGCCCAGTATGCTTTGGCCTTGGCAAAGAGGCAACGCATAGCACATACACTGGTTCAGTAGGAACTCTGGAAATGATACCTCTCTCTGACCTGCACATATAGTAAAAGGGATGCCTATGTTGACACTACCTGCTTTCAAACATGTATAGGGAGTGTAGTATGCGCATCTGACATAGGCAGCCCTGCATCAACACCTGAGGCATGATTGCCATGTGTTAAGCAATATAAAGCAGTGCTAAACAGCATTTACCATCATGAAGTCAATGTAAACAAAATCGCACACACCAGCTACTACAAATGTGGTCAATGTAGAGTAATACTGGCCAATGTCCAGCAATGATGGTTAATATTGAGCAATGTTGGACAAGCTGGGTCTAGGTAGGGCATAGCTGAACAAATGCCAACATGCTCATATTTGCTCTACTGGCTCCTAAGCAGTCTGGTCTGTTCAGTATGAAAATATAAGTGGCAATGGGCCTCGAACCCAGGATACTGTGCACTATAGTCATAGTATTGAACCACTAAACCATGACAGTAGTACAGTGGTTACCTGTATGAAGAAGTATTGATAAGTCTATGCAAAGTATTTCACGGAAACCCTGCAGGCACAGCATAATCCCTGTCGAGTTATGACATAAAGGTGAGTTCTGCAATAAGAATAGAACCTGACTTTCAACACACATAGTACAAATGTTAATATTGGACATGTAGACATACATCAACAAATGTAGTGGACCCCAGACAGCAACATACTGAAAGGTCACACTGGGCATGCTCACACACTTGAATACATGAGGCAAATGTCAGGCAACAGAACACTGAAAGTCTGAACTGGGCATGCTCACACACTTAGGCCATGTTGGAGTACAGCATTGGGCCACACATAGCAGGCAGTTGCATGTGTTAACCCAGGAACCTCTCACTACCCAGTAATCTGCCCTGTGCACACACTTATATGACAACAGACATGTATATAATATAGTGGAACCCTGCCATAAGCAAATATGTTCTGCAGATACCTAAGCGGTTCATATAAAGTGTTAAAGCAAAGATGATAAAAACCTGCAAACAGTATCAGCAATAAACATTGTGCATCATGAAAATTATCATAGGTTCAGAGGTTGATACTAGGATATCTTCCCTAGGGCACGTACAAGCATAGCCAGAGTGTGTTTGGCTTCTGGAACCCAGTCAAATCAGAACACTGTGCCTGTGAATAGTAGGTCACACAAGATAGCCCATTTACGTTCAGTGTATTGTGCCTCTGTCTAGCAGGGACCCAGAAGATATCCCATGGGTAAGCATGCGATCACCTATCCACTTGTCAAGATGTCACCTGTAGGTGGTCAGTGGGTGGCTCTGCCTATGCAAAACAGGGACTACACTCCGGAGTGAGTGGAGGCTTTCTGATAATAATCTGTCCCCCCAGCATGTCCTTTTAACATCAGTGCTGAGGTATATGTCCCTGGAGTGTGCAGCACCAAGGGAGTCGGATATCCTGAGGTGGAGCATGCCCAGTAAGTCTGGGTCAGATATTGCCTTCAACTACAGGCACACAGCACATCTGTGTAGGTGGTAAGTGACTGAGGAGAGCTGGAGTTACTGTATCGGAACTGTGCAGGGCATCTGTGTGAGTCCCTACATCTGCTCGATGAGTAACATTTGTGGCCATTACAGTTGCTGCAGGTGTCAGGTAAGGTACATCCCAAATGTGGCATAGTAACCAAGCATGGTCGTGAAGAGTATAGGGGCACAATGACCACATGTGATCAACATGTGAAACCATGTGGGATATGGTGGGCTATGTAGACATACTGTCTAACCACTATGGCAATAGGATTGTCAAAGGCGAGAGTACGAACAGGTCATGTCCCCAAACCCGTAACAACTACTACTGTATGTAATGGATTACAACCTATGTGGTAATGTGTGGGCATCTTGTCATCCTCAAAGGGGATGATTATGCAACTAATGGCATGTAGCCGTGGGCCATGGCTCAGGCACCGGTCAACCTATCTCTGTGAGACCCTGTATGAGTATGCATGTGCCAGCAGGAGAGCTGATTATGGCACCCAGTTTGCAGTCATCTGTGAACATGGGCAGCCATATCCCTCCTGTGATAGCCTGTACATCACACAAATATATATTGAACAAGAGAGGTCCCAGGACTGAGCCTTGTGGGATGCCATGTGTAACTGGTGTATAGTCAGACATGGCACCTGCAACACTGAGCATGTGGGTGCTATCCCTGATCCAGGTAGCAATCCATCGTGTCAGATATGTGCCGATATTGATGCTGGTGAGCCTATGCATAATGGCCGACTGGGGTATTGTGTTGAAGGGTTGTGCAAGGTCCAGGCAGGCTGTGTGGACAACCATCCCAACACTGATGGACCTGGTAACTGTTGAAAGAATATGAACAGTTCCAACAGGCAAGATCTGCCCACAACAATGCTGTAATGTGTAGGACCCAGTGTCTGTAGGTTTCCCATGTCTATGTGTGTGAGTCCCATTACAATACACTCCATAGCTTTGCAGAACAGGCTAGTTAGCCTTTTAGGCCGATATTGTCTGTGGTCTGTTGTGGCAGTATTCAGTGGAGTGGGACCACTATTGCTGTACTCCATTCCATGGGTACATATCCTGCAATAACTCTTATATCGAACAGTGACGTAATGTGAGTGTTACGTCTGTCATGAAGGCTGTGTACGACACAGGCCGGGACACCGTCTGGTCCCATTGATGCTGTGTTGCCCGCTGTGGGGAGGGCAGCACTCACCTGTTTACTCGTGATGTCTGGGAGGTTACACTCTGTTGGTATGGACAGTACCACCTTAGGGGGGATGGGGGGGACACATCTGCACTGAACCTGATTGCCAGGATGATGGCAATGTCAGTGGGCTCAGGGTATGTTTAGTCAGTATGCAGTAGCACACAGCATATCAGTGAGTGTCCAGCCAGGTACCTGAATTAACTGAAGAAGGCCTTGTGAGTGTCCGACATGTCTGGTGCAATTGTCCGTTAGAAGCGTGCCTGACATAAATACCCGAGTGATTGTAGCAGTCTGCTAGTACAGATCACAGATGCCTTCCCTGTCTGAGATTGTGCTCTATCATGTAGTAGCTTCCTCCATTTGTTGTAAAGTGTATTAATGGCTGGGGTCTACCAGACAGGTCCACTGCCATTGGAGGAGTGAGTCCAGTTGTTATTTTGGATGTAACGATCCATGCGGTCCACTAGTTGGCCATAGAATATGTATGTAAAGGATTCAGCAGTCTGAGCCATACTTACCACTGACCCAGGGTCTCTGAAGGATACCACCGTGGTTTGGAGGAGTGCGATGTATGCTTGTGGGAAGTTCACCAAGATTACCCAGGATGGGTGTGGGGACGGGATATGGATGTCCATTGAGATAAAGTATGTTCTGCCGTTACCAATGAGGGGTATATTGCAGGTGTGGAACATAGAGTCCCCATGTCGGTGTTGATCATGTCCAATATGCTGTCCCCTCTTGTGGTTGTGGTGACCGGTTGTGCCATAGCATATGAGTTTAGAAATAGTAGCAACTGTTGTGCGAGGGTGTTGGGGCCTGAGTACTATCCACAGTCAATGTGTAGGTATTTGACGTCACCCAATATAATGGTGTTTGGGGAGACCTTCATATTGTCCAATGTTCCCAGGAAAGCTGAGTGAGGTTGCTGAGTTGGGGAGTGTGGTCTGTAGCAGGCAACAAACCAAAAGTCCGATTTGCACAATGTTAGGTGCATATGTATGGTCTGTGATGCTTTGTGCAGTGCTACCAACCCGGAGGTATGTGTATCTGTGATGTATATGGATACTCCCCCTATTTGTGTTGGCCATTCCGAGTTATGTGGTCAGAAAGCATGGTACGAAATACAACCTGGTAGTGCTGGTGTGCATGTGGGAGCCTGAACCATGTGTCTGTTAGTGCACAGATATTGCTATCCTCCATACTGAGTAGATTCCTGATTGGGCGCATTTTGAGGGTAATACGTCTGGTGTTGAGCAGCATTACCCTCAGTGGCGTGTACTCTGTAATGTCTGTGGAGGTTGCTCTGTCCTTTGAGCCCCACTTAAATAAGGCACTATGGTGGCAGCAAGTGCCCTAGCCAGTATTCAAAAGTCCAAGTGTGACAGGTGCAAGCTGTCCATAGGGAAGCTATGTGGCATGTCGAGCATGTCACCCCAGGGTGACAGACACTGTATCCCCTTTGAATAACACCAATATGTTAGCCAACTGTTAAACGTGATCAGTGTGTTGGTATACTGTGACATCATACTTGGTGAGTGTAAGATGCTAGACAAGGTAAGGGTAATACTGGGCTGGGCTACATGATCACAGAGTTCCTCTATGTTCCATGTCATATGGTCCAAGGAGGAACGTCTGAGATTGTACGCACCAGCATGGACAATGATAGAGCCAGTCCTGGACTTGCTTTGGAGTGACCTGAGTGCATGTGTTATGTGGTGGATCCTGGCACCTGAGAGACAGGTCAAAGTGACTATTCCCTTGTTGGCCTGGTGAGTGGGACGACAGTGTGTTTGACATTAAGTGTCACCTATAACAAGTGTATCAGGTGTGTTGTTTAGCCCAAAGGGGAGTGACTGTGTGGCACACTGACATTGTGAACTGTGTGACATGTGGGCATTGTAGTGGGGTAGCAGTTGTATGTGTGTCTGCTTCGGAGGTCTCTGCTGCTTAGGCAGAGTGTATGTAGAGCCTCTGAATATGTGTATGTGTTATAATATGGTTTGTTTGCTGTCACTATCAGTGTATTTGAGACTGATATGTGGTGTGTGTGGTCACCCTCACCACCTGATAGACTATGCCAGTCATGGGTCAAGAGAGCTCAGCGTCCTGTATGTCAATATTGTTACATCTCCCACATATATGTGAGTGTGATGTGAGGAGGAGAGGGTTGTCTGTGTACATGAGGCAGATGTGACATTGTGTCATAACCACAATATTCACTAGCTGGACTGGAGAGTACACATGAAACCGACCCCTGGACATGCCAGTGTATTATGATGACACACTCTGTAGCCTGATCACAAAGGATCTGTAGGGTGTTAAGTGTGTAAAAGAGTATAACTGGGATTAGTGCTCAGGTTTGTCGGTGTTTTGTAAAGAGTAGCTGAGAAGGAGTCCAGACTGAGAATCATGACATGTCCTTCAGCTATGTAATAAATAGTAATGTACACGCATATATGTGCTGAGTCAGGGACAACTGTACCTTACTGACATTGCCGACATCCTGTCAGACAGGCCCATGTATACATACCCACCTCCCACTGATGATAGTCCCTGACATCATACCAGGAGATATCACGTGTAGAATGACAGAACAGCTACCCCCAAAGCCAAAAGCATGGCAGCAATTGGATTACATTGTTTCCCAATATGTGTCATGCATGCACTACAGAACAAACAGACCCTGCACCTGAACAGTCGGTTGAGCCTCACCCACTCTACAGGACCTGGAACCGTTGAATGTGTTACAGCAACATATGGCACTCCCCACATGTGTGGGTGCACAGCACACCATGGGAAGTATAGTCCAGTAAGCCTATAAAGTCTGATCTGCAAGTCCATGGAGTGCATCATGGCAGAAGTCATAAACAGAGCTATTGGAAACCAGCAAACACACAACCCTACCTACTGTGGTATGTTCATGTGCAGATCATGGTTCCCAAGCATGCTACACCATCTGCAAGGCAGCCACCCAGGACATACATTATGAAACAGAGCTACACATGTCCCACATAGACTTTGAACAGCTCTTCATCAACATCACAGACACATGTCGTATCCACAAAACCAACAATCTGTGCATAGATATGTGTTGACATATGAAGGGATGCCAATGTGTCCACAGATAGATCACACAAGGTGAGACTCATGGGGTCCTGTACAAGCTGTTGATACCTGCTGACCTACATGGATCATTCCTGGGATTGCATAAAAATGTGTACACAGATTACCATGTCCAGTCTGATGATGTCATCATCCTACAAATATACCAGGAGAACAGACACCACTTATTAAAGCATATAGCATGCTGTGTTAATGCATATCTTTCTAGTATCATAACATAGTTAGGTAGGGGTTTGAGTCCTACAAACACCAAGTGTGTGTGTGATTTCCTTTGAGAGGAGTAGTCTTTTTGGAGACTGGGAAAACACATTAAAAGAGGTACATTCCTCTTTGGAAAGTCTGATGATATCAGCATCCTACAAATATTCAAGGAGAACAGAAGCCACCCAATAATGCATATAGCGCGCTGTGTTAATGTGTATCTTTGTAGTATCACAACATAGTTAGGTAGGGGTTTGAGTCCTGCAAATGCCAAGTATGTATGTGTATGATTTCCTTTGAGAGGAGTAGCCTTTTTGGAAACTGGGAAAACACATTAAGAGAGGTACATCCCTCTTTGGAAAGTTCAATGATGTCAGCATCCTACAAATGTTCAAGGAGAACAACAACCACCCAGTGTTGCATATAGTGTGCCGTGTTAATGCGTATCTCTCTACTATCATAACATAGTTAGCTAGGGGTTTGAGTCCTTCATAATGCTGAGTGTGTGTATGTGTGCCATAGGTGGTCAATGCAGTGTGGGTTTTGCTTTTACTATGGTATGACATATGTTTCAAACAGTATGTGCATTGCACACATCGGGTATCTGCGTGTCAAATAAATTTGTGTACATGTGACCTCAATCAGTACATAGGTGTGAAGCCTGCATACTACATGAATACATTTGTAACCTTCGACAGATTGTGCCACTGCTTCTCAGATCATAGGTTACATATGTATGTATCCATCAAGCCCGGCCAATGTAGTGATCTGTGGCCAAGGACATCTCTGCCACACACACCCATGACACATACTATAGAGTACTGTGAGTGAGGGTAATTGCCAGGGTATATGTCAGACATGTTCATACACAACAATGACTGGCAATAATGGACAGTCATTATAGGTGTACACCAGCCCTGTGGATATGCATGCAGGCCCCTAATGTGTTATGTGAAACACCAAGGGACCCCACAATACCTATGGATATGTGGATACCAAGGAACAGATGACATAACACGTGTCTGTCTGTACACATTGGTACCCAACATACATGTTCAGGACTACTACCTATGTGGTACTGTTGGGATAGTATGTATAGTAAATGTGGATGACTATGCCATAGACGGCTTACTGCTATACAGCATGTATTGGACAACAGGTATCTGTCTGTATGATACCCTTGTGTAGGATATGCGTCCCATCCAGGGAATGCAGTGTAGGCCAATGCATGCATTTCCAGATGTGGATGGACATATCCCTAGTGTATTTGCATGTACCTAAGAGGGCTATATGCCACACAGGTGTAGTCCCAGGAACGTGTGGTGGTCAGTACCACTGGTCACTGTTATAGTATAGTACTGGAAGGATCCAACTGTTACTGAGTTCCCAACAACTGTGAGTCATTTGTCAGGACATCATCTAATGACTGGTTATAGTCATGCTGTTGAGGTGGTGTATACTACCAGACTGCAGATTATTGACAGATATCAACAGTATCACCCACAGCATAGTGCCAACCCATTTCATACACACGTGTACCCATGTTAGTACATATCTGTAGTAGAATGCATACTGGCCATCGAAAGATACCATTCGATGTCAACAATGTGTAGAACAGGGTATGTCGCACATCCCACGTGTCCACTATGCACGTACATGCAGACAGTGCGCACACACCATGTTCACAGATGTACACCCATTAATTTGTAATGCACAGATCACACACGTACTGTCCACTCACTAACACATGCTGGCAACACTGTACACTTCAGCCAAGTGGCACATGGGTGGACAATACATACTCAGACCTAACACTGGTGTAAGCAATGCTACAATGACTATCACAGCTGTGAAGCATAATGCCTGCTCAGATATACCTACAAGGATATCATTACACTTTCCTGTTGGCAACTTGCTACTATTGCTACACTGTTATAATGTCACCCTGTGCATCTGAACCATGTTAGCCTGTTCCTGCATCAATGTTACAGATGACAGGAGGTGGCACAGGTGTCATCATATGCACAGGGTGTGTTGTAGGTTTGCCAGAGCCCGACATTGACCCATCCAATCGGCATGTCTGTATGTGTGTGTGTGTGTGTGTGTGTGTGTGTGTGTGTGTGTGTGTGTGTGTGTGTGTGTGTGAGGGAAAACAGTACTGCATGGGCCAGTGTTGATGTAATGTGTGTGTGTATGTGTGAGCCCTAGTTGTATGGTAAATGTGTGTATGTCTGCATGCACACAACTCCACCATGTGGCTGCCATATACGGGCGGTTGTGGGACAGCCACATACTGTACCTGCTAGGCCATACAGATCACTGTCTCCAGCCACGGACACAGTACCTGTGCCTAGCAGGGGTGCTACGGGCAGTATCGGGTACCAACCCTAACTGGGTGCTATCATCAGAGGCAGAGGTATGATGACTGGACCCATGTCCCTGCTGGGACTGGCCAGTGCCACGTGGTCTAGTAGGATGGTCAATGGACAGGCCAGCCCCAGCATTGCTGGGGCTGGTACTGCCACTACGGGAGTGGCTGTGATCCGTGGTCCATCTGTGATGACTGCCAGCTGATGCTGTTGCTGGCATGCGTCCGCGTCGGCTTCTCATCCATCCCGCATGGTCCTGGCTCATGGCTAGCACATTGTGGAGGACATCTAATGTCTCCCTCCAATGGCTATCAATGACGTTGGTGTAATTCCAGATGGCACCGGCAAGGTCACGGATGCTGTCATTGATAGCAGTGTAATGGGCCCTCTGCACCCTTAGTCCCTGTTGGGTGTACCGTTCCATACGTGCCTCTGCCTGCATTACAGCCCGGAACATACTGGAGGTTGTAATACCTCCGGGGGCACATTTGCCAGGGGCAATATAACCAGTGGTGCTCCCCTGAGAAACCCTGGACATCCGCCTATGTGGTACCATTCCAGTAATCTGGCTATGGCTGCTGTGAGGGGATGCACGTGCCATAGGTACCACACTCTCCTGGTCAATGCCAACTGTATGCGGTCCCTCAGCTAAGGCCATTGGTGACGAGGGATGTATTGGCAGTATCAGTGTGCGCATAGATGGGGTTGACTGCTGTGTACTGTCGATTGGTGGACCAATGACAGACCCTGTCAGACCTTCCTGTACCACAATACATGTCTCATCATCTCCACTATTAGTAGCGGTGACATCAGGTTCCCTGCTGCATTCAGCCACCCCTAACTCAGCACATGTAGAAGGAAGATAGGAAACACACTTTACAATCTGTACATGATGTTAGCACACATGCACACATGCACACATGAACACATGCACACATGCACACATGAACACATGCACACATGAACACAAGAACACATGCACACATGCACACATGAACACATGAACACATGCACACATGAACACATGTACACATGAACACATGTAAACACACACACATGCACACATGCACACATGCACACATGAACACATGCACACATGCACAGAAATACACTGCTCACCACAGCATATACACACACACACACACACACACACACACACACACACACACACACACACACACACACACACACGCACACACACACACACCAGCAATCCAGCACATACACAATGGTGGGTGATGGTGGGTGACAGTATCACAAGGCAAACAGTCACCACACGTGTCAGCATGCAGACTATGTATTGCTCAACACCATGCAGTGCAAGTGTAGACAGCCCTATCTAATGACATTATACATGGCATTGATGCATGTGTGTAGTTGTGCAGTGATTGGCTACACCCTGGAACACAATGTGTACATGGACACAGCATTGCTGTGCAAGTATTATCTGCTCTGCAATGTCATGTGCACCATCACTCAATGGTATACATACCATGGCTGCATGTGTTATCTGTGTGACACATAGATTGCCATGTCTGATTACAGTGTCTGTGTCCATAGCACATAATAGTGGGCACAGGTGTAGCAAATGCATGCAATGTACAGACATGGGATGAGTGGTGCATGTAGATGTGAAGGAATCCCAATGCTCGACATGGGCATTGTACAGTGGGTTATGGTGAGTGTGGGGCATATTGCAGATATGTCGGTGCCGGCATGCTACATGACTGCAACATTAAACACCACACATACCCAATGTGTGTCATGTGACCTATACACCCAATAGCATACCAGGACATATATGTGACTCTTTGTACAGATGGCAACTGCTGTGCAAAATGTGTATACTGGCATATCTAAGCACACACACAACATGCTATGCATAGTGTGTATAGGTGCATATGTTTGCAAACACAGAACAATGAGGTGCACAGCAAAGACCGCTATGTGTAGTACTGTGGTCAGTGTAACCGGATGGGGTGTAGTACCATATGCCATCATCATCATCATCATGCACCTTGTGGTCACTCACGGCTACTACTGTGTGACAGACCACCGCCTAGCATGCTGTACCTGAACTGCAGTGCTGTGGCTACATTCACTATTACACAGCCACTTTGTACATGGGTGTATGAGGTGCCCAATAGGGAGCATTGCCTAACATGACTGTGTTATGTGTTGAAGAGTGTTGCACAGCCCCATGATAGGCCTCTACCCCTGAGGTACATCATGTGTGTGTGGATGACATGTGGGATTCTGAAGTGTGACCTTACAGCGGGTGGGTGGTTATGCCATATGTAGCATGACTTTGTGTACTGCATGTGATAAATGTGTTATGTTGTGTACAGGTGTGGCAACTATGCCTATCCAATGTGCAGTACGGGGTTGCCACAACTGTGTGTTATGCTCTGTGTATTGCATGTCATTGAGGCAGCTACTGACATTACTGAGCTGTGCAACGTCTCACAGCAAACATGCACGGCATGCATTATGCGTAGGTGTGTTACGTGTACATGGCCTACACCTCACCTATGACATGCATATTTCATTACCAATATTGCAGGTATAACACATGCACCAGCATGGATTGGCTGCCCTGCCATCACACCAGAGGGACCTACGAGAATATGAGAGAGTTTGTCAGTGGCCACAACTGTGGCATTGCTACAGTGGGTATGCTAAACTGCAGTACAACAACAGTCAACAGTCACAGGTGTAGAGCTATTATTCAAACTATCCGTATTGCACAACACTAGGCAGCAGAGCTGCTAAACACTCAGTATACATCTCACATAGACATAATTTAACAATACAGTTAACTGTAGTCTACAGATAGGGCATGTTACCTGCTTGCTCCAGGTGGATGTGCTGGGTGGCTCTGGCCTCAATTACAACACATGTCAGAGGTTGATGTAGCTGTTGTCCAAGAACCACCATGCTTAGGAGCAGCTCCTCCACTCTCGTGAGGAGGGGATGAATGGCCACCCCACCACCTGTGGCAAGCTGCTGTCTTTGGATATCAGACGCATGCCACCGGACTTGTCTAATTAAATCACTGCAGTGATGGCGTACCTGCTCATATGTCTGGTTATGCATGCCTATGTCATTTTACCCGATGAACAAGTTCCTGCCACAGTGCTGTCCACTCCTGCTGGTGCTGGCTGCTTCTGGAGAACAGCATTGTGTACTGCTGCAATAGGCTTTGCAGTATCATCTCTTCCTCATCCGCTGTGTACACTGGGTTGCGTTGGTGGGCTATCTGGCTGAAAAAGATATGAACATTATGTGTGAGAGTGTCCTTTGGCACACTTTACACCTTTACCCACAGATATCACTTTACTGACATATATACCATCCTATTGTCTGTCAGAGGTTACACACGTTCAATACCACTTATTGGTTCTCAGGCCACAACTAACTAACACTGCCTGGCACACTCTATATATCACACCACTATACAACAGTACCCAGCACACTGTTTGTGACACATTGCACAACCTCAAGACAGGGGTGTATATCACACCAATGCACGAACAGAGATGTCAGCCATTGCAATGGATGTAAAGTACAGGTACAGTAGTACCAATCAACCACCCTAGTCATTGATGCCATAGCCCTGCCTAACAGATGTGTACAGTTGTTACTATAGGTAGCATACTGCTGTAACAGAGTATATATGTTGCTGGATACACACATTTACCCTGTAACACACATATGATTGCAGCCATTGTACAGGCATGATTACACACACATCAGACAAACATACAACACACCACTGTATGCCAACACAGATGAGCATTACCTGTGTTCCATATGGTACTGTGTGCCACTACTTACACATCCTTATGCCTGCATTCTGTCCTCTGTGTAGACTACAGGAAACACACATGACAGTGTTTCCAAGCAATGTGAACACACACCATACTGTGCTGTTTAGGCCTTCAGCTTCAGGTAGTACTACAGTTCATATTGTTGATGGAGTCACCAGCAGTACCACTCACTAAGCATACATGTATTGCTTTAGCCTACAATGAGACACCACATTCGTCAACGGAGAACTACATCACATCATATGCCGTACTACTATGTCTGCCTAACAGTACATTACACATCAGATGCTGTCCTCACAGCTAGGATAGGCACTACCATGTCAGATACAATGTCACACTAAGCTATCACACCTTTACAGACCTTGCACACATTCAGCGTTACACTTATTTAACCTTACATAGCAGCTATTGCATTAAGTACATGTGTGAGTGCATAGTGTCATAGGTAGGTAATATGCTATTGGCCCTAGGGCCTACGGCAGCCTAGCCATATGCTACCCTGGCCTTTGACACACATGTACTTTGATTTCACTTGACGCTGCCAACCAGAACCACAGAGGTGTTTCCTGGGGTGTATTACCAATCTCCCACACAATCATCAGGGGTATTTATAACAACTGCTAAGGAGGAGCCTTGCTTGCTATTGCTATGTGGTCTATTCCAGTGTATGTCATATCTCTGAGATGGGAACCTATCCCTCCAGCAATTGCTGTTTAGTGAGCTGACAAGGTTTAGGGCCCTAGAGCGGGTATCTCGGAGGGATTGTGATATGTTGCCATAGTGGTTGTCACCCAGCTATGGGTGTGACATACCTCTGTATGTCCGGCAGAGGTCACCTCTGTGTGGCCAGTATGCAATACAGTGTAGTTGTGGTTTTGTGAGTCAGTCTGCATAGGGCATCTGTTTGCGGCCAGTTTTTCCCTTTGGGAGGTATGTCTGTGGCCTGTTCACCTGGTGTAGTTGTCATGTGAAGTGCATACCACACAGGGCATTGTGATGAGTAGAGGGGAACTCTACCCTATACTTCCGTAGATGACACACCTGTTGTCATGACACATACCACACAGACAGATTACAGGTGTAGTGTGGCACTGTCTTCATCATAGCGGAGGCTACTGTCCACCTGTGTCCCATGTTCCCTTATCACACCTTCACTGTTAGGTAGATCTCTACCTATATGGTAGTTAATGGGTGCACTGTTTTGGGAAGGTGGAATGGCACTGCAGTATCAACACTTGTCTACCGTCCATGCCTTGGTCACCACACACCTGTTGCGGTACATATGACCCTGTGTCTCTCTGTCTCTCTCTCTCACTCTATCCCCCGGATTCATGAAGCTTGCACCAGGTGCAGGCGTAGCATATGCGGGATAATGCCAAATATGTCCTCTGAGCAATTCAGGTATGAACCAATTCCACGTGCACTACCGGCGTATGCTACATCTGTGCAGCCCTCAGCATAGGTATGCTAATCACCCCATGTGCAGTGTTGCACCATGCAAATGAAGGCATACAGCAATTCACGATTCACGCTACGTAAGCCCATGGAAATGTAAACCAAAAAACACGGTTTACATTTTCCCAAACAGAAAATCGGAGCTATGGAAGTGGGCCAGACTCATGTATTACAAAGTTAACGTATGACAATGGCTAAATACACAGCCAATGGCACAAGAAAAGATGCACAACACCTAGAAAACAACATTTAATGTCATGTCCACAGTAACGCACAGTACAACCACAGAGCATGTGTGCGCAAACAGGAATACAAAGAAAATATATACAAATGTCATAAAATCGCAATGTAAAACAAATCAGGATTTCACCATAATACGCAATGGTAGGCATGGTACACCACAAGCAAGGCGCAAGGGATGCCAAGGGCCCGCAACAGTGTTTGGTGTGGTAACTATGAATTAGTAGTCAATGCCATGCAAATGAGGCAGGTAATACTGAATCGCAAATGTCCCGCAGGATGAAGGATGTACCAAAAGGCGCAGCGCTATAACACCGAGGAGTGTCTCAGAGGTGATACATGACATCAGCAGAGGGGTGTATCACCGTAGCTGTAAGCACATTGGAGCAATGCAAATCTGGCCTGGCCGTTGCTAAGCAAAGCTGCAGGACAGGGGTGGGGAGGAGGGTCTAGGATCTATCATCTGAGAGCACAAATGGTGCCCGAAAGCGCATGTGCATGGGGATGAAAATGTGCCTGAAATCCAGTATGTGGATGCACATGCCACAAACAATAGCACAAACAGGAATGTCAGGTTAAGAAAAGAAGGAAATGCAGAAGTAGGGTAATTGGCACACTACTGAGCAATTAACACCAATCAACTCACGGCGGCCAGTCGATGGCAGTAGACAAGCCTGCATGCAGAAACCTGCAAAACAAGATAGGGGAGGCATAGGATTGCAAAGAAAGGAGGGGAGGAATTGGAATGCAAATATAGGAGAACTGTCATAGCAGAGCAAAGCAAACTGACAGTAGACCGGCAATAGAACACATTACGCAAGATAAGCCAGGTCTAGGAAAGTACAAATGAAAGCAGGCTGCTGGATGCATGCCAGCAAATGATAGGTATAACATGCACAAATGTAAAGGGAAGGGCAGGAGGTAATTTATGGCAGCCAAATGTAATGCAACACCAAAGGCAGCACAATAGTGGTTCCGGTAATAAAACACAGAAGATACCCTGTAGCCACGATCATACATACACACCCTATGACATCATCAGTGTTCACAGCAAAATAGTATAAAGTGTGAAAGCACCCAACACACACCTGTGTGTTCCCAAACACTGCACCATAGGTGTAAACAGACGGGGAACTTTTAAAATGTACATGTTGGGAGCTGCCATAGCTGTGATTCATCAGCATGTGTTACAGACCGATGGTGTTGTGGAGGATGATGCCGACAACCACTGTAGGCCTCGGAGGAGGAGAAGAGTGTTCAGACCAAGGGTAACCTACCAGGGGCTACATGATCTGGAGATAGTAGAGCATTACAGGGTGGACAGGGACATCTTACAGCAAATAGTAGAGCTGTGCCGGCCACGCCTGAGAACAAGAAACAACAGAGGGGAACCCATCCTAGTGGACACAAAGGTATGTGTAAGCTTGCGAATACTAGCCACAGGTACCTTTCAAAGGCCAACTGGAGATATAATGGGGATCTCACAGGCATCAGCATCCAGGGTACTACACCAGTTCCTGGATGCCATGTTACCACATGCCAATGAGCAGATATACTTCCCCCAAACTCAGGAGGAGTTGGCCAGCAATATGCGTCACTTCCACCGTGTGGCAAACTACCCGGAGGTACTGAGTGCGATAGACTGCACGCACATACATATCAAGTCACCACCCAGTGAGCATGGTAGGTGCTACATAAACCGTAAGGGGATTCCACTCCATCAACTGCCAGGTCATGTGCAATGCCCAGGGCATTATCATGGATGTGTGTGCTGGCAGCCCTGGAAGCTACCACAACTCCCATATCTGGCATGCCTCACAGCTGTATCAGGTATTTGTCAGGGGGGACATCCCACAAGGCCACCTTGTGGGGAATGCTGGCTATGCACTGGAGCTGTGGATGATGACCCCCATCAGAAATGCACACACACCAATGCAAGAACGCCATAATGAGGCACACGCACAAACCAGAATCATCATAGAACGTGTGTTCGGGATGCTGAAATCACGGTTCCGGTGCTTGGACATATCTGGTGGAGCCTTGCAGTACTCTCCAGGCACATGTGCCTACATCGTCATAGTATGTGCCATGCTACATAATATGATCCTGTGGAAACAGCTGCAGCAGGGTCAAAATGGGGGAGGGCCTCACAGCCCACCGCAATTGCTAAGGCCAATACAGGCACAGAGGGATCCAGACCATGGACACACTGTGCCAGCCCCAGTAGGCAGACGGAGGCGTGCCCAATATGCCTACACCTTGGCAAAGAGGGAACATATAGCATATACCCTGACAGTGTAGGCCCCCACGGACTGACCCCCCTCTCCACCTGCACACACAGTAAAATGGATGGCACACAAACACGACCACCTGTAAATTGTTATGTATAGGTGGCCCACTGTGGAATCCTACATAGGCAGCCCTCAAACATTGTACACGCAACAGCCACTGGAACATGGAATGTCAACACCTGAACAGTACATGCGCCTATCAGCATCTGTCAGTGCTGTGTGTATAGGTTCTCAGGTACATCGGTAGGTACACGCCCGATTGTCAGAGGCAAAACACCAAACGGGGCAAACAGTGTCTCCCGTCACCACAACATTGAGTAAACAACTGTCGCTTACTGGAGCAGAGGCAATCGCGGGAGCACATGTGTGTAAGCACTGTCCTGCACACATTCAGCAGGGATTCCCCACTGCATTAATGAGGGGCTCCACATAATGTAATCATGGATGTTGTGTAAAGGCAGGGGATGTACCCATGACAGGTATTCGTCACCCCAGCATGCTGCACCCACGGTCATATGAAGGTGTAGCACATTATCGGGTGTAGCTCATTGTGATATACATACCCAATGCCGGAGTACATCCAGTAAACATCACATGGACATACCATTAATTGGACTCATCAATATGTAAACTAACGGAGTTATCCATGTGAGTGCAGTGTGGAGTAACTCCTGTAGTCTACTCCACATACAAAATGGCATAATACGTGTACAACCCCCAGATGTCCAAGTGGTATATGCAGTGACCGTCGTTCATGTTCCCGGTCCCACATCCTGCAAGGGATGTAACGTAATCCCGACGGCACGGGTAATGCATTCCGGATGTAGGTCATCAGAATATGTGTAGCACACGTTAGCGGGAATATGCGTTGCCCACTGCTGGTAAGCGATGTTTAAATACGACTATACGGATATGCGCGAAACAGGGCTAAGCTTCACCGACCACTGCGCAGATCACAGTCAGTGATGTACAGAACAGGTGAAACCAGCATTAGTCACCCCTGAACAAATAGCACCTGCTCTGAAGGGTAAAATGACCACTGCCAGGAGTTGAACAGGCAATCATGTATACAATCACCCAACACTATTGCCAGCCAAGATGTACATACGGTAGGGTTGCCACATTTCAAATGACCAATGTGGGACATATGCCAGATGTCTGCAGGCCGACACATACACCCGGCCAGTATGAAAACCAGAACGTCAGTGTTTTGCGTAGATAAAAGCTTATTTTAGTAATGGTCGTAGGTACGTGTTCCGTGTCCTGTAACATGCAGGTGGTTTAGATACAGAATAAGTGTTGTATGCAACTATTACATAAACTATAGGGAATATGTTTGCCCCAGTGTCGCAGGACATTTGCCATGTTCACAAATATTTTGCAGGACACAACTGCACAAAGAGGGACTGCCCCTCGTAAAGTGGGACGGGTGGTAATCCTAACCTTTGGCAGGTGTGTAATGTGACAGGTACAGACACAAACGTGCGGAGTCCAGGAAACACAGTATACACCGACAAACACACAATGAAAGGTGTAGCGTGCCTGTCACCACCCCTGTCAGAGATATGTATATATATATATATATATATATATATATATATATATATATATATATATATATATATATATATATATATACACACAATTATAATACAGATAGAAAGGGCGATAGTGTGATATATGTCGATATATAAGGAGTCACTGACATCTGCAAATACGTAGATAGGTCAACGACATTCAAAACACCTTGGAGGTACAAATAAATAGGATACCACCAACTATGGAAAGTGTCACACACCGACAAGCGTAACCATGAGGCTGAAAGACAGAAAGAACACAGTACTGGAACAGTAGAACCGCGAGCAATATTATGACAATAGTATGGACATATAGTCACCGCTGCCGGCGGTGCAGTCCATGTAGGTACCGTGTACAACTGTGTTTGTGAGTGATGTAGCCTGTGTATGTGTGTGTTGAGGGTGCCATGTGCATTTCCGTGTGACTGTAATGTGTGTGTGTGTGTGTGTGTCCGCATCGTGTGTCTGTATGTGCCAACTCGGAGGTAGATGATTACGGTAGGTGCGGGTATAGCTAGCCGTAGGCATGCGGTAAACACCTGTCCCACATTGTGAGGGACAGCCCCTGCCTGGGCAGGTGTGTCCTGACATGAAACATTACAAAGGGCAACTGTCCGAGAGTGTAGAACATTAGTATGTACCAAATATTACGCAATAGTTGCAGGAAATAGTCATGCCTGTATGTAAGAAACGGAAATGTTACATGCAAAATGATAAGTAGGCAAAGTCCAAGAACAATAGGTATGTAATGTGGATAAAAGTATGTGCTATCCTGTGTACTGACCGTGGCTATATGTCAGCCTGTAATCACCACTGTGTGACCCGCAAGTGTCCAACTATGGCCATATGAAAAGGTGGCAAGCCATGCCACAGAGGGTCTGACACCAACACCACTGCAATGACTGCAAATATCTGGGACAGACATACACGGGATAGCTGTCATTTAGAAATATCCCTGCACATATCGCTGTACATCCGGAGGTATGGAAGTATCAACCTCACCTGCATACCATATAGAAACCAATTAACAACGGCCCAATGTAAAATCCCATAACAGAAGTCTACTAAGTGATAGCTCTTTAATTAGGGAAGGAGCCCACACACATATATATGGACTATGTAGAAATGCAAGCCCCACAAACCCGTATATGCTAAGTACACCCGCTTACATCCCCCACACTGGAAACAATAGCAATACAGACCGTAATCACAGCACAAACATCCAGTTAGTCAATTACATCTGCTGAACCATTAACATACCTTGTGAGAGACACATATAAAGGAGCCATGCCAAATTGTATCCGTTGTATAATGGAACAAGCGGCGATGTTACAGGTGTTGTTTGCAATAGTCCGTTATCAGACGGGTGCGATGACAGGTGCAGTCACATGTAGAACCATATACTCAAGCCATCACACACAATCCACGGGGGACATGACTCCAAACTACACTTGGCTCTACACATAGCAGTTGCAATTACACACAACAAAACACAATACAGGCCGTCTCCCCAAAGGTAGGGCAAATGGCCAACGTCCAAGTGGAGTATTCAATTATACCCCACTGTTGCCGCGTAATTGGCGAGTGGAGTAGCTGCACAGCTGATGTGCATGTAATTAGTCACACAGGAACATCAATTGGCGGCAGTAAACCACATGTTGCAGGTATTGACGTATATAAGGATGACTTGCCAGATATGCAAACCATATGCTCATACCGTAAAACAGTTTAAAGAGTGATACAGAAGAGCGAGATAGAGACGAAATACCAGAATGATATCAAGGTATGTAGAACACTCGGTATGTAACTGTATGTATAGCATGTTCTGTATTAACTATGTCAGTGTATGTATAGCCTGGTTTGCATTAATTAAAAGTGTCCGCAACGCATAAAGTGGGAAATGGTATTTATGTAGTGATGTCTTGCTGATCATACTAACGCTTGTAGAATTTGTGCGTCCAGCAGTGGGCCACAAGGTAAACAGCACAGACACCACAAGGGATGCAACATGAGGGCTTTAAACAGAACAATGCCATACGACCCGCCATCAGTGGCAGGGTGTGTCCAAGAAGTACGTGCCATAGCATGGGATAGTATATGTTGATATATTGTAACAGTACGCATGTGTATGGGCATATAACGACAATGACATGTCTAAGGTGGTCCCGCTGTGCAAGTATGCTTTGCATTATGGGATACCATGTAAAATATGTGTAATGTATAGTATAGTAGATTGATATGTCAGATATGCTACACAGGAGAACAGGCATATTATGCATACCAAAGGTATCATATAGTGATGTGAGTAGCATTATTTAATTAATTTATTTATAAACAGTTATGATGAAATAAATAATGTAATCCACTCTGTTCATTTGCAAAGGACGCAAACATTTCTCCCATACTAGAATAGCAGAAGAGATGTGACAGACAAACAAGAACATGATTCGCGTGTACAATAACAGGATACATATGGCCTGTAGTCATGGGACATTGTAATAGCGTGATAGCTAATCTAAATGGAAGGGCTACTCCAGTAACCATGCACAAAGGACATGTAATAGCTCCACAGGTTCATAGTGGGGTACCATGCAGTCTGGCAAGTCTATGTGTAACAACAACTACAGTGTTCACACCAGTGGCACCTCTCTAGGGTAGTGTCCTGTGAACAGAAGAGCCATGTGTAACCTGCACCTCTGCACAGTACAGCCACTGCAGTGATCCCTGGTGTACATGTGTCCACCATCCACCAAGTGAGGTATCACATGAACAGTGCTATTGAGTGTCCCTGCATGATGTACATAGGAATCTTGTTCCAAAGCATGGTGAGTGTCCGGTCTGGGAATGCAACCCCCAAGCACATCTCACACATTGTTGCGTGTGTGCACATATCCATGAGCATGATGCTCACAGTGGCTATTGTTTATGTTGCATATGCGGAGTATATCCATTAACATAGTTACAGACATGGGCCCTGTCTTTGCAGCAGAGGTCACCCCTGAGTATGTAGTCTGCAAATGTGTACAGACGTGGTGTCTGTACTTCAGCCGCATACTTTCACTGTCGTAGCTCAATAGACGTCATGGCGTGTTAATGTTGTGTTATGTAAAGCTGTAGCTGTTGTGTAAGGTACATCCTAAGTGGGGTGTTGTACCCTTGAATGTGTGTATAAGTCCGGTGTTCAGAGGTACAATGGGTGCCTATGTACCAGCTACACACCCAGTACAGATAAGTGTGGACATGTAGAAGGATATCCACGCCACAGTGGCAATGTGGTAATCACAGGAGTGTGTGAGACATACGTGTGTAGTATGAACACGTACAATGCAACATGTATGTAGGGGACTAACACCTATGTGATAACCATTGGGTGGATGGTGTACTGCAAAGGTGATGTTCATACCTAGTGTCATGCAGGTTGAGGCCATGATGTTCATATCGGGTATCCATCACAGTGACACCCATATGGATGGGGTCAGTATCAGCTGGTGGATCAACAATGGCACTTGGTATGCAGTGGTCTGTAAAGCTAGGCAGGGAAGGTCCCTCTGTGGTAGCCTGTACCTCAGGGAAGCATATACCGAACATGAGGGCCCCATGACTGAGGACTGTGGTATGCCAAGTGTAACTGAAATGCAGTATGTGATATGGTATGCTACCCTCAGTGTGTGTGTCCCGTCCATTAGCCACTTTGCATAACATCCTGAGACATATGCTTGATGTGCAGGTGGATGTGTATGTTGTCAATACCAGAATGGAGAACGGTGCTGAAAGGCAGCGAAAGGACAATGTAGGCTGAGTGGACCCCCGTGTCATCATCAACTACTCTGGTCACTGTATGAAAGGAATTCACCAGGTGTAGGAGGCATGCTGTGGCCCTAACAAGACCAACCCGGCTGGCCTCAAAGGACCGGAGCACAACAAAGTCTCAGCGAATGATGTTTATGATGATGTGCCTTATAGCCATGCAGAACAGTCCAGTCAGGTGTGTAGGGCAATAGTCCCAGTCGTGCATTGTGGCGCCACCTGTGTGGAGTGTAATTGTCGCTGTGTGCGAGTCAGGGGCCACAATGGTACAAGGTTATTACTGAATATGGTGTCCCAGTGGGGAGACATGTCGTTCAGAGGTTTGTGGACATCACAGCCTGGGATTTTGTAGGGAGACAAGGGGCCAGTGTCCCAGGACATATAGAGTGCAGGTCAGTACTGTGTAAGTGTGACTGCAGGGACATCGCAATGTTCTTGCAAGGAATGTGGCCCCGTAGGGAGTGAGAGGGTGTAATGTTAGCATTGAAGCCATCAGACAGCATAATGCCAACATCACCTGTTTCTGTCATGTTCCAGAGTGACAGTTGTATGTGTGAGCAGATGTGGGTATTGCCAATGACTACTGACATACCACCATAATGCCTTGTGGTACATCCTGGAATGTGTCACAGTAATGTGTACGTAGCTAGTTATGGAGTATGTGATGAGGGATCCTGTGGCCCTACCGAGGCTGACCAGTGAGTTACCCCACCCATGGGAATGTACACCACTGTGCAACAGCCCCCACCTGTTGTTGTAAAGTATGTCCATGGAACTGCACCCCCAGAGTGGCGTCTGTTATCTGTGGTGTACCATCATGGCTCTGCGTGAAATAGCATGATCCATTTTGTTGTGTACGTGCTAATGAAGTGCACTGGGGTGTGTCTTAGTGTTTGTATGTGCATTGTCTACCTGCACGTGTGTCATGACGTCAACTACCGCTGTCATAAGACATCTGTAGTAGGTGTTGTAGTACTCTTGTACTGTGTATGCCGTGAAGTATGTGGTGCCGGCATGTGGCTAACAAGGGTGAGTAGCATATGTTCGGATTCCACCAATGAGGGGATAACCCCAGGTGTGGAACAGCAGTCACATGTTGGTAGTGTCCATGTCAAGGATACTGTTGGTCTTGGAGGTGGTGTGTATGGGTCAATCCAGCCGAGCGGTGGTTATGGCTCACGGACAGTGTACGCCTAATGTGTCGGTACATGTGTGGCTATCACAGTTAAGTGTGGGTTACTGTCAGTCTCACATCAGTAGCAGCAGTATGAGCCCAACTGTCCAGTACACCATAAAATGAGGTCTGGTAACCGTGGGGTATGTTGAATCCGCAGCTTGTAACACTGTGTGTAGCAGTTCCGGACACAGTTATTTGCATGTGGAGCACCTGTGATGCATTGTGCTAAGTAACCAGCCGGGATGTGTGTACAACATAATGGAATATGGGGACACCTCAGCCGTGGGTGTGCCAGTCCAGGTACGTGCCTGAGAGGTACGGTCTGTCTATAACCAGTCATTGCAGGTGTGCTCTGCAGAGCCTAGAGGCAGGTCCCAGTCACTGCAGAGATATTGAAGTGGTGCAGTATCAGGTGTGCCTTGCCTGTGTGTGTCACAGAGGATGATGTCAAGCATTGTGTTACATGACCACATGTTTCGCTAACCAGTTCCCATTCTGGTGGTGACTGTTATTAGACACTGTGCAAGACAGGCAGTATAAAAGCAGCAAGAGTCCAACATGTGATCCGTACTCCCAGGGCTGACAGGTGCAGGTCAACTGTGCCAAAGCATCATGTTGTTTGACCAGGTCTGTCAAAGTGGACAGGTACCAGATGCCTGTGGAATGACAGCAGAAGCATGGGCAACTGTTGGAGTGACACAGTCGGTCATTGTGCAGTGGTAACAGGTCCGGATGACTGCAAAATGCTCCCCAGGGCTCAGACCACACCATCAGGGCTACAAGACTGGTGGGCTATTGCATGTCCCTGCACACGTAGTCTGTGCCCTGAGATACAACTTCAGTCACACTAACATGGAAAATGACAGTCACATCGTACCTGCTGAGGTGTGGCATGGGTGCATAGGTTATGTTGCAGAACCAGTTACCTGACAGCAGGATGTAAGTGACTATCGCCTTGCATAGCCTGCTGAGTGGAACAGCAGTGTGACCGCCGACAGAGTCACCTATGACAGGTGTGTTGTATATGTTATGACACCCGATTGGCTGTATGTGATGGGCACATGTGTCTGTGGGTTATAGGTTGGTGTGGTTGTGTTTGGTGATGTGGGTTGCCATTGGTGCTTACACAGAGTATGGAGGGGTACTGCTCAAGGTGTCTCCGTATGTGTGGCCTGTGGTGGGGATCATGTGGGACTATGTGATGAGCGGGGTGTGTTGCGAATGTCAGGTACAGTCAGGGTTGGTGACAGTATAACCCCCAGTAGGGCTGCATATGTGCACCCCCCACAGTCTGTACTGTTGTATGTTGGGAGATGTGCATTGACTGTGTACATGAGAATAGCTCTATTGCCACATGTACAACATAGTCATCATATAGACAGGCAATAGCACTGGTACGTGCCAGTTGGACATGCCAGTATATAACTGGTATGTGCCAGGTGGACATGCTGTATAAACCACCATGTCTCACGAGATATGTGAGTGATGTGTGTACCACAGCTGTTGTACTGTAGGCAAGCTGGAAATGTATGGACAGGCAGTGTACCTGTGAGGACTGGTGTGGAATGGGTGCTACACTAAGCAGTAGCTCATAACGTGCCAAGAAGCTCTGAACAAGTGCCGAGCATGCCCATACAATACAGATAGGGTGTTGGATAATATCAATCCACAAATGTTGACGACAGTCATGATTGGTGGCACCGCATCAGAACACTGCTGGGTATGGTCTGCAAGTCCATGAACCATTATCAATGTAGATGTTAGCAGTACAGATGTACAAGACACTACGCATGTTTGACTACAAATGCCTTTGTATGTCACAGGAGTGTTCTACCAGTGGCCTGTTGACAGACTCACAACTACTAAAAGTGCTACAGTGACATGTGCATATCACACCGGTGTCAGCTACAGTAAACCAGGGTTAATGTGTTGTACCCCACCCTCATTGTAGCCCATACCACACAGACAAATGTCAGCCATCTTTGTATGTGAGGATGTGAATGGCCATGACCTATGGGCAATAGTTGTCAGAGTGTTGTGAACAACATACAGAATGGGCTGTGTATGTGAGGTGTGTAACATATGTGCACATTCTGGTGGATGATATCAGCAATGTCACCGCTAGGGGAATATCCCTGTACCCATTAAGTACCACCTAGGCTGTGGTCAATATTATGGACACTGTGTTAAGGATGGTGTTGTGCAGTACACCTCCCTGAGCTGGAGACGTCTCCATGGCCCTTTAGGTAGTCATCCGAGGTACCCATGACATGACAGGGTGGCATCCATGAGCATGTAGATCATTGGACAGGCATACACAGCACCTGTGTGACCAATATTGGAACACATATCACCTTCCAGGGGTAGGGGCCATGCGTGGATGGCCGATACCAGCCTCCACAATACTCACCTCTGGTATGCAGCATGCTATCCACCTTGCATACAGACATATGCCACACTATGCTGTTGGACATGCTACATGTCCATAGCCTGATCTGAAAGACATATGTCATGGACAACCACCGTCCTACGACTAGGATGGCCACATGCTGGACAGATTCCTGTGCCATACCTGTGACATACTCCCGCCATACCATGCAGCCTTGTCCACAGACATGCCCACATGAATACAGCAGTCACATGCAGTATGAACACTTTAGTGAGGTGACACACATATATGGAGATGATATCCAATGCATAATGGGTGTTACATGTGTGAGGCACATACATGCCAGTCATGTTAGTGTCATGATGATTTGCAAAGATAACTGTGCAGATGTACTAGAAATGTATGTGCAACAGTATCACTGTACATGTCTGAAAATGTGACCTGTCACCTTCATCATGTCTTACAGATAATACCTCGTACACGCCTACCAGCATACAGCCGACAGGAGGATGATGTCCTAATCCCGTACCTCCATGAGAACTACGAGGTGTTATTTAGCCATGTGCCACAGCACGCACAGCAGCGGGACGACCTGTGGCAGGATCTTCGCAGGAGGGTCAACAAAGTGGGTGGCCACAACCGCACCTACCAGCAGGTGTGCAGACACTGCATGGACTTGATACATCATGCAAAACAGTGTGCCACTGCAATCGCCGGGGAACAAGGTGGAACAGGTGGTGGGCTACCAACCCAGCCTCCACTCACACACACAGAGGAGCTACTGGCCAGTCTGGGGACACCCTCGGAACAGCTCCCACAAACACTAGCTGACATCGTGGAGGTGGGTGTCTCCCAACCAATGAGCCTGGAGTTGCCTGGTAAGTCAGTACTGAACATATGGCCAGTATATCCCACGTACGTGCATGTGTCACTGTACATCATGCAATGTAATAACATATGCAAGGTATGTGGACACACATGCTGCATAGTACAGTATGCTACCCTGTGTATGCACCATACCTCTGAACTGTACAGCTATTTGCAGAATGTCCAGATGTCTGCCTCATATTGTCTGTGTGTTCCCCTTAATATCTGTCCCTTTCTGGCAAATAGCTGAGGATGGGAGTCATTAAATGATGACAAACATTTGTGTTTATGACTGCACATTCCTTGTAAAAACCATGTGCATGCAAACCTATTATTCTAGCAACTTTCTAAGTTTGTAAGTGCAATATTTAACATCTGTCCCTATTTGTCCCCTATCATAGTAGGCTTTGTCCAGATTTATTGTTCTAAGAGGTTGAGAGGTATGGTATGCACACATGTGCTTACTATATGCTATTGTATAGGCGAATGTGTTAACTTGCACAGTGCATCCTGTGGCTGTCATACAGTCATGGATAATGTTCATACTGCTGTGTCACTCCTATACAGGTACCTCTGGCGTGCCGCACAGACAAGAGTCCGTTGCAGGTGAGACTGGCATTGGTATCAGGCATGTCAAAGCATAGATCTATTCGCCATGTGGCCAGTTAATACTTGTACACATGATGTTCATTCCAGACATAATATACAGGTCGTATCACCCATCATCCACACAGGCCACCCATGTGCAATATATACAAATGAAATGACACAGACATGAAACCACAGTATTTGTCATTGCTACATTTGTGTCCAGCTGTGCATACAACGGTGGAGGTGTTCTACAATGGAGGCATATGTACTATACAGTGGAACAAAACGTGTGGTACACAAAACAGTACCACACAGTGAGCAGTGATATGGGCAGCCCACAGGTGTCACCATTGTGTTATATGCCCCTGCAATGGGTTCACACATTGTGATGTGCCATCCGACATGTCTCAGACACGTAGTGTTTTGGTTGCAATACTGTCACACTTTCCCATAACCCATACCCCACATACCACACACACACACCTGTTGTCTGCATAGCCCTGTGGATGGTGACATATCCGACATCTATGGGTGTATGCCATATGGGACAACACAAGCATGTGTGATAGATGGCCATCACACACATATGACCAACACATGTGCACACATGGCCATGGGGGATGGCCAGAGACACGTAGCCACACAGTAGATGTGATGTGGATACACCGTGTCTCACTTTGTCCACACATGGTCCAATTACAGCCCTACTAGACCGATTGTATAGGTGATGTGGTACACTGAACATCTTAAATGCCTGTGCACAGCTAGTGGAGGTGTCACTGATGTCTACCTCATAAGATGTGTTGAACATGACACCTGTGTCATAGCATGACAGTTGCCACCTTTACAGCTTCCACTGACAGTGACACCAGGCCACAGATACTGTACATTTCCCTTGCTGCCATAGGACATCACTGTTAGCTGTGCACCTTGTGTGTGTGGTACATCTATGTCATGTGCAAAATGGTGACGTGACAGGTCCGCTATGTGTGGACATGGTTGCCAGGCAGCTAACACTCTGTAGTTATCATACTGGGGTGTCATCTGTATGTCGTCCAGTGACCTGTCACATGACACAGCATGGTTTGGTGGGGTGTGTATACACCTCAGCATCGTGGGTCACAATCCACAGGTATGTCATGGGTATGCATGCAGTTCTGGATATGCAATGTGTACATATTATGCACTGTCCAGCAATATAGACTCCTCATGATGCCATGCAATGGCACAGTGTCTGTACTTCACACTGTACAGCAATGTAGATGGCTCACAGTCCCCTACCATGCCCATGCACATTTGCTCAACATGCATTCTATCTGTAGGGCATACGGACAACACCGCAATGTGATACCCAGTACGATGCTGTACATGTGTCAGAACACCATTGTGTCAGACATGCATGCATGTTAATGCACACGTCAGCAGATTACATGTCAAGGTCACGTCAGCCATGTGTACTGTTATCCTGTTCTGGTCCACATGGTGTATCACGGGGGATGCATGCATACTACCATGATCATGTGAATTGCATGGATAATGATATGACACCTGCTTGCTGTAGTGTGCATTCCATGGGGTATGCTTACAAACACTATTGATGTCTGAGCTGCATGCTGTCAGCTGTATCACAAGCATGCTGCATGCCATCTGTCATATCACCTGCATGGTGTGTCAGTGTGTGTGTGTGTCAGTGTGTGTGTGTGTGTCAGTGCGTGTGTGTGTGTCAGTGTGTGTCTGTTGTAATTTAGAGTCATTCTTTGCATTGACAGGTGATGTAGGTGCATTACCCTCCTGCGGTCCATCTGATGTTAGTGTCCCCACAGATGCTAGCAGTGATGAACATATGCATGAAGTACAGGCAGGTTTGTCAGGGGCTGAATCTGTGCCAACAGTTGCCATCCCAGCTATGTCCCCCTCTTCCCCGCACACAGTTTAGCTGCCAACACATACCGCATCACCAGTGGCCATAGAAGGACAGTCAGTGTCTGTTAGCGTTGAACAGGAACATGTGGTGGCTACAGAAGGTGTGTCTCCACACCATGGTGTCAGTATACTGACTGCAGATGTGCCGCATGTGGCTGATGCTGCTCGTAGGAGGACCTCTGGCAGACATGCACCTGCAGGACATAGCGCAGCAGCTGGAATCACCAGACGTATGTTCCAGACTGTAATGGCGGCACAGGCACATGCCGAACGGCAGAACAGAGAAGGGCAGAGGCTGCAGAGGGCTGCTATTCGTACCCTAAACAACAACATCCAGGCATTGGCAGGTGCTCAACAGCAGATTGCTGATGTTCTGGACAGGCGATTGGGTGACATGGTCAGAATCCATGACCATGGCATGGCAATCCGCAAGCGTGAGCTGTCTGTGCTGGAACATCTGGTAGGGGTGAGGCGTAGGCCACGTGAACATAGGCCAGCTACACCACCTAGTGCAGGTCAACGTGAGCGTGCC
The DNA here is from genome assembly GCF_019279795.1 of Protopterus annectens. Lineage (NCBI taxonomy): Eukaryota > Metazoa > Chordata > Ceratodontiformes > Protopteridae > Protopterus > Protopterus annectens. The sequence goes on from NC_056726.1 coordinate 1,390,230,386, forward strand.
ACCTCACATGGCCGCTCCCATAGTGCCGGTAGCAGTAACAGTGCAGCTGGTGCTGCGCTGTCCACACCAGGACACAGCAGGCCATGTGGACATGGCCCTGGACATTCCCAGTGGGGATACGGTTCCAGTGGCCATGTGTCGTCGGACAGTAGCCATTCTGTACCTCCGCCTGGTAGTGCCCGTGCAATCCCTGGCAGGCACAGGATTCGTGGCCGTGGCCGGACACAGTGAGCTGTACAACCTGGTCTGTACAATCTGGAGCTGTCAATAATACCCTTCTGTAGGCCTCACAAATGACAGAACTGTGTGCACACATACACGCACACAGCAAACACAACTGTAGGGCTCCACAACATCCACATGCATACTGAACAGACATGCACAATCAAATCACCGGCCCTTACCCACACACATGATGTCATCCAGTGGTGCAGCCTATGCCCCTGGCAAACATTATCACCCTATGCATATGATGAAGCCTGTGCCGCATCCCTGTCATCCATACCATCGGTGCAGGGATATGCTCAAATGGTCTGATGCACAGGGTGAACAGAATAGTGAGAGGTGTATCTTACATTACTTGTGTATGCATAGTAAGGGAAGTGTATGTTGCATTGGTTGTGTGTGAATAGTGAGAGATGTGTATATGACATAGGTTGTGTACTGTCGACATGCACCAGACATACCATGTAATACAGGTGAAGCATGCATTGTGATATGTTCACAGTATGTGTCTCGGTTACAACAGTAACAGCATGTTGGTAATGATGCCCTGGTTTCCTCCTATGGTGTACTGGCATGTGCCTACAGGTAGCAGTGTTTGCAGTCCCTCATGTGTAACTGTGGAGTACTCACAGGCACGTATGGCAATATCAGCATGCTAAACGTACCCTCAACCTGACTGTTGGACAGTCTAACATGACACAGATGTCCGCACATATACTGCACCTGAAGCATGTGGTCAGTTGAACAGGCTACAGTGGCCAGAGACGTGACATACATACCAGGAAACATTACAGGTATGTTGACATGGTGCAGGGGTTGTACACAGCGGTCTGGCCAATGATGACGTTAGAGGCCACTTGATAGCATGAGGCCACACTGTGTAGCAGTAATACCCTGTCACATTACAGGAACATGCCCATATTCACGGGGTCTACAACACTATAACGCACACCCAATAGTGTTGAGGTGAGGACCCTTGCCTATGTTGTCATCACCCTCACAGTACTTTGCACCCACACGACGTGACACAGAGAAGGAACATGCACAGGTAGCCAGTACCATATCTCTCAACTGTACAGATTTTCGCAGAATGTCCAGATTTTGCCTCATATTTTTTGGTCCGTTTTTAAAAAAATTGTGGTTTTCTGGCAAATTATTGGCAAATCATTTAAGATTGAAGTTGGAAAATAATGACAGACATTTGAATTTAAGACTTCATACCCTTCAGAAAATCCATGCTAATGCACAACCTGTTATTCTATCAACTTTCTAAGTTTGTAAGAGCAATATTTAAAAACTGTCCCTGTTTTGGGGTCTTTGTCCCACTTTTATTTATGGCTTTTGTCCAGATTTCTTGCTCTAAGAGGTTGAGAGGTATGGCCAGTACGGCTGGGACCGATGGCATCAACAGGGTAGTAGACTGCCTCACCATGAGGGGTTAGTGATCCTGTTTTCACTGTATGGTAGCATACACCCTCATACCAAGCACCAGACAGCCATACATACATACACACACACACACTCTGTGGTGACCACAAATGTGTATATGGATAGCCGATGTGTGTGATGCACCACACCTGCTGACGTCATGCTTTCCACACTGCAGTATGTACAGATCTCTACAGTGGTGTACAGGGGTGTGTAACAAATGGGATGTAATCCCCACCATATGTGGCATATGTGGTCACACAAGCGGACACACATGGCAGTGCTGGGAATGATACACCTGCCATATGATGAGACGTTTGACAGACATGCAGCAGTGTTGTCCGCATTATGTGTACCAATGCTATGTCTGGCAATTGTGCTGCTATATGCACACAGGAGGATGTAATTGTTACAGGTGTCATGTGATGTACAGTCGGTAACACCTGACCGCTGTGTAAGTGTTATGTCATTACCGTCAAGTAACAGTGACATAGCATACTGTTTGCACATGTCATGGTAGGATGGCGTGTGACACACCTGTAAGCCATCCCTGGCAAACATCCATCTACACAGGTGGATCACCACTTTATGTACACACATCCTTCCATACGTGATGTACAACCAACCGTACTGTCAGTATGTCACCATATACAGGTGTCAATGATGGGGCTGCATTGTGACTGCATGTTGTAGTTAGGCACAGATGAGTTACGGACATCAGCCACTGCACATGCATGGTTGCTGCATGCACAGTACAGATTGTACATGTGTGTTGGTCCTACATGCGTCTCCTGTAGCCATGTTTGTATGCATTGCTATTGGTGGACAAGTGTGTTGACATACATAACACATGGACTGTGGTATGATATCACGGGTGTCATGGGTGACTAGTACAGGGGAATGTGTCCTCGGTCAACATTGCTACCTCCTGTATGGTGAGCATTCAAGAGACATGGATCCACCTTCCATTTGCGTGCGTATGATTGCTTAAGCCACTTTTCTGCATGATGGGACAGCAAAAGCTATGCTATGTACATATGTGTTGTGTGTGTGGTCCATGCACACATCCACTGCAATCACATGTATGACATATCCAAACATGTGTGTTCGTTGGTGTACAGCAACACCCATCTGTCACAGCTGTGTAAGACCCAGGGCCCCTGGTATGTCTTGAGCTGACCTGGTCATGTATAGTGGTATCATTGCAATGCATAACACCTGTTGGAACCCTGTCAGAACATGTGTACTCTGCACAGTTGCTGTAGACCTCTGTACAGTCCACTAGTCATGTGTCACATGGTGTTGTGGCAATGTATGGCTGTGTATTGCTGCACCAACGACATGGTGATGTCTTGAGGGCTACAGTGTAGACTGCAGTGTGTAGGTCTGTGATCTGCACCTGTGACAGCTGTGATGGCACCTGAGTGTGTACTGGTTACTGCATGTGAGTGTCCGCCCTGTGCGTGGGGACAGTTATACCTTACTGTGCCCTTCCGTGTTTAGACTCCGTCTGCATGCAAGACGGCCCTTTGCAACTGCTAAGTGTGTGAGCATGCCCAGTACGCTGTTGTGTAGATGGACACACAGGACAGTCCAAACTGAGCCCTTGCATGTTTAGACTCCGTCTGCATGCAAGATGGCCCTTTGCAACTGCTAAGTGTGTGAGCATACCCAGTACGCCATTGTGTAGATTGACACACAGTACAGTCCGAACGGACATGTATTACTAAGCGTGTGGCCATGGCCAGTGATACCTTGTGTCGGTGATGTCCCTCTGTGCATGGGCATGGCCGTTGACATCCTGTATAGCGATGGTGGTCATCCAGGCAACAGATGTCCATTTTCAACATCACGATGGATGCCTACCAAGTACACACTGGTCGACTGTCTTGAAGGGTGTACTGTCTGTGGCACGTCCCGTGTCTATGTATTGTTGTTGTAGTGCTCTGTAAATCTTTAGTTGCCCCGATCACTCCACTGCCGTGTGTTTGTCTACGTCTACCGTGGGACAGTAATATGTCTGTATGATTTCAGACTGATCATTCTCTATACAATCCCTGTCGGCGTCCTTGTCTTTGCGGATGATGACACGTGCCTAGAAGTATGCCTCTGGGAGTGCTGTGTTCAGTAATCTCAGTAGCGCATTCTGTAAATGTGTCATGCTGTAGTGTGATAGGGTAGGTAGGTGTATGTTCGACTCCCAGTCCTGCCAAGTGTGTGTGTGTGCGCGCGTGTGTGTGCGCGTATGATTCCGTCCTCCTGGGGACTCAGTCATGCTTTTAGACGCCTCACACCACAGATATTTCCTACCGGCATCTTTGCCTTTGCGGATGATGACACGTGCCTAGAAGTATGCCTCTGGGACTGCTGTGTTCAGTAATCTCGGTAGCGCATTCTGTAAATGCGTCATGCTGTAGTGTGATAGGGTAGGTAGGTGTATGTTTGACTCCCAGCCCTGCCAAGTGTGTGTGTGTGTGTGTGTGTGTGTGTGTGTGCGCATGCTTCCGTCTGCCTGGCAACTTAGTCATGCTTTTAGATGCCTCACACCACAGATATTTCCTACCGGCGTCTTTGCCTTTGTGAATGATGACACACGCCTAGAAGTATGCCTCTGGGAGTGCTGTGTTCAGTAATCTCAGTAGCGCGTTCTGTAAATGCGTCATGCTGTAGTGTGATAGGGTAGGTAGGTGTATGTTCAACTCCCAGCCCTGCCAAGTGTGTGTGTGTGTGTGTGTGTGTGTGTGTGTGTGTGTGTGTGTGTGTGTGTGTGTGCGCGCGCATGCTTCCATCCGCCTGGGGACTCAATCATGCTTTTAGACACCTCACACCACAGATATTTCCTACCGGTGTCTTTGCCTTTGCGGATGATGACACACACCCAGAAGTATGCCTCTGGGAGTACTGTGTTCAGTTATCTCGGTAGCGCTTTCTGTAAATGTGTCAGCTGTCGTGTGATAGGATATGTAGGTGTATGTTCGACTCCCAGCCCTGCCAAGTGTGTGCGTGTGTTTCCAGCTGCATGACAACAGTAGATTGCTTTTACAGTATTCACTCTCCATAACATCCATGCGGCATCTTTGCCTTTGATGCTGCTGTCTGCAGGCTTGACGTATGCCTGTGTGAATACTGTGACCTACTAATCACAGTAGCGCGTTCTGTAACTGTGTAATGCTGTTGTGTGGTACAGTGGTGACATCTGTGTTCTGCTCGCAACCCTGCCAAGTGTGTTGTGTGTGTGTGTATATATCTATCTACATATATATATATATATATATATATATATATATATATATATATATATATATTGTATATAGATATGTATGTTGAGATTATCACTCTTGAATGTGCTGCATTATCTGTACGTGCTCACCTTGGATGTATGTACATCTGCTATTGCTCTGTGTTAGTGCACATACTGTGTGCTGTAGTGATCCTGGGTTATACTTGTGTAGTGATCAGTTATTGTGTTGCTGGGTATTACAAGGGGCATTGGAAACAATATTAGTACAGCACCTTTGAATGGTCATGTGCACATCTCGGCAACAGTCAGCAGTGATTATTACTTTGGAGGGTGAGTATGGCTCATATCCGTATGTATTAACTGACAATACTATGCAACTCAGGTTAACATTACTGACTCATGTTTATCCACAGGTTGTTGTACAGATCCCAGGACTGTGCGTGTATACATTGACAGGTGCAGGACTGGGTTAGTGTTGGATGCATGAAGGGGTGTCTATGGCAAGTAATGGCGATCTGTACAGCCTGGCAGGTACGGTCTGTGACTGTCCCACAACCTCCTGTATATGGCTGACACATGCTGTACCTGTGTATATGCAGACACACACACTTACCACAAACAGCTAGGGCTATCACATACACACACCCATTGCATCACCATTGGGCCATGCAGTAACCGTTATCCCACACACACACACACACACACACACACACACACACACACACACACACACACACACACACATACCTACGTATAGATTGGATGGCTCAATGACAGCTCTGAAAATGTAACACCACACCCTGTGCATATGATGTCACCTGTGCCACCACCTGTGATGTGTAACATTGATGCAGGATCAGATTAACCTAGTGCTGATGCACATGGTGGCTTTATACCACTGTAGTGATGCTAGAATGTTGTTAACACAAAGTGTGATATCCTTCTAGGTGTATATCAGCAGGCATGATGCATTGCAGCTATGACCATCAATGTAGCATAGTTTACAGCACTGTTAATTCTGATGATGTATTCTCCATCCATGTGCCATTTCACTGATGTGTGTAGTATTGGCAGCATGTGTTTCTGAGTGTGCTGTACATGTGTGATGTGTGTAGTACACATTTATACATGCTTACAAATGCGTACACTGGCTTACACGACATTACACGGGCTTCAACATTCGTACACTAGCTTACTCGTTGTTCAACGCGCGCACACGGGCTGACACGCACGCTCACATGCTTACTCAGGCTTACTGGCACGTACAGGCATGGACACACTGTAGGCAGGTTTGCAGGAAACATTGGTGGTATCCATGGCGTACACCGTCAGACTCCTGACTTTCCCTAGGATAGATCATAACATGCATTTTACACTGATGAGTACTGACAGCAAACATGTGACACTGCTCCGGTAAGATTACAGTGTTTGATACATACACACTCATGTTGTCACCTATCTTCTACTCTAATAATCCCCTTATCCTACACTACACTGTAGGGGCTTGGCCCATATGGCATGACATATTGTGATTCACTATCCTCAGCCTCACTTGCATCAGATTGCCTACAAATGCTTGGTTACATCTCTGACAGAGCGCTTCCACACAAAACAACCAGTAAGCAGTAGCCATGTTGTCTACAGCTTGCCATTCATCTGCATGGCATACTAACATCTAACTAAACCTACATTTTGTATGCATATTATACATATTTGACTTGTTTTGAAGCGCAGCGTGTTCTCGTGCCGCTGCGCTACGCTTCCACAACTGAAATCGGGGGCGGACAACTATAGTTTTATTGCTATCCAATGGATAATAATGCCACTGGCCTTATATTTGGACATTGGCATGCTTCTTTGACTGTATTCACACTGTATTTGCAGCTGTCATTGCTCTGTGTAGCAACGTGCAGAACGTTACTCGCTTAACATCCAGGTACATTTCTGCACATAACTCTGCTCTTGCACTGACAGCTTACTGTTTCATGTATCGCATATTTACATCATTTGCATAGCTTTCACCTACAAATGGGGTATGTTGCAAATCCCAACATTGTCCGTTACGCGTTAGGTATTACGGGCGGTCTTACACGCCCCTACAGGAGTTTGCTGAATAGCTTGGCAGACATCTTTCTTTGCTCTACTCGTACACGCCGGAGGCTTCGTGTATCATGGCCTAGGCTTTGCTGCGTGCTATGTCTATTTGTGGTGTATGCATGACTATGGGTATGTTGTGACCTGCTACGTCTGGCATTTTTACAGAGCAGCTCCCACTGTCATCATTTGTAAAGGTGACAGCCCTATAGGTACTTTATATAGACTGCTGTGTCATTTGACATGTCAGCACATACCTGCGGTCAATACTGAACTTTCTACTGCAGCACTTTTCATACCTTCTGAGTTATCTTGCAGTCCATAATACTGTTTCCTCTCACATGTATCTGTTTCTGATACAGAATATCATTTTCTTACACCAATACACACAATATATGGCAGCATCACAGGCCAGATGCCATTACATTCCTATTGCAGGACACACCCACCCAGAGGGTTGTATTCCTCACAAAGGCCAACAGGTGCTTATCCACACTTATTATTCTATCATGTACCTTATGTGTTCACCGGTATTTGCGCTTTCCATCAGTGGCAGAACTCACGTGCGAGTGTGGGGGACTGGACACTGTATCGGGGACACTACATGACACCCTGAGGAACACATTTCTTTTGATTCTATTAACCTTCCACATTGACTTTCACAGGGCATACATTGTCATTCACATTTGTCGAGGTACATGCTTTTGACTTGTACATGTTTTGTCATTTGTCCTGACGTCTTTCTTCTCACCTGTCCACCTAGTATCACTAGTTCTGTACATTTATTTAGGACGGGTTACCTTCATACCTCTCACCTGTACACATTATGGGTAAATGTCCCGAGGTTTGACCTATAATTTTGTTACTTTTTTCATAATAATGTGCCTTTCTGGTAAATTACTGGCAAGGCATTAAGGACTGTGAAGTTAGATAATAATGACTGACATTTGTATTTCATGATTAATAACCCTCATAACATTCGTACTCCTGACTACACCATTATTCTATCAACGTTCTGACTTTGTCTCGGGTATATTTAATATAGTCCCTATTTGTATTTCATGTACTATGCCTTTGTCCAGCTGTCTTATTCTGAAAGGTTGGAAGGTATGGTTACCATCTTGGTCGTACGCATGTCCATCCATGATAATCGCCTACATGACACTGATATAAGTCATTACGTCTTCCCCCAATGGTTTACACAATATCCAGTAGATGGGTTCAACCTTTTTGGAGAATATAGGCATGTGCTATACCCACATAGGTATATTGATCACTCCCATGGGGCGGACCTAATAAATCTGTGCCAACCAACACCTAGGCCCATTTCTGCATACCCATGATTCCCATACCTGACACCCCTCCACAGTACTCATTAGACATATTTAATGTGAGCGATAATAAAGTATGAAGACACTTCTAAGCACTCTCCACTCTCCGGATATCAGGTCATACGTCATACATTCTATCGACCCATGTGTTATTACCCTTGCACCTGCTACTGTTGCATGTACAGCTATATCGTAGTTGCAGCTGTGACTTCTTTGCATCAATGATTATTGCACACACTTAGTACGGGATCAATTTTTGGGGTCCTGCAAAGGACACCTATATCCATGTTTAAAGTGTAGAACTTGCAGGTCTGTCACACTGGTACTTTCCAGGCAATGGTTTGGAAAGCAGCAGTGTATTCACCTTTCATGCATGTCTGTCTGTCTATCCATAATACCTATACCATGACCTATTTATGTACATGTGTTATATCTACAAGGACATATGTTTGTTTGTTGTGTATATATCTATTAATGTATCGTGTGTGTATAGATATATATATGTACATATATACATATGTCCATATATGTCTGTACATTCCTCATTTCATAAATTTCTTTGGTTTAAGTCTGTGGATATATGTGTATACCCAGATATATATATCCATATCATACCTTTCAACTGTACAGATTATCGCAGAATGTACAGATGTTTGCCTCTTATCTTTGGTCCGTTTTTCATAACCTTGTGGCTATCTGGCAAATTAGTGGCATATCATTAAAGACTGACGTTGGAAAATAATGACAAGCATTTGAGGTTACGACTTCATACCCTTCAGAGAATCCATGCTAGTGAAACACCTGTTATTCTATCCACTTTCTATGTTTGTTAGGGCAATATTTGGGAATTGTCCCTATTTGTACCAGTTGTTTTCATGGCTTTGTTCGGTTTCTTACTTTACGGGGTTGACAGGTATGAGCCATATATATATATATATATATATAACATGGAGAAAACAGCATTCATTTGCTATGATGTGAGCGGATTACACATGCGCAGGCGCACTTGCATATCCTTATTGTGGGTTACATATGTTTAATGAATATTTGTGCTTACGTGGCCTTTCCTAATTGTGACTGTAACAGTTACATATCTGTATTCTGGTTTACGGACATATGCGAAACACACGTTCACCTTTACATATTTAAATGTGTTTACAGCACAAACGCATTCATTAAACTTTAAACTTATATGTGCTGTGGTCGTAGTTCAACTGGGACTGCATTCATGTTGGCCGGATGCCGGAACCACTATTCTATTGGTGTTCTGCCTCATTGATATACATAACCATAGTACTTAGCTACATCAACATATGTCTCACCACTTCACTTACAACACAGGCATCCATTCTCCTGCTGGAAAAAACATGGTACTACATATTACACATTCCCTATTGCCTACTGCTGTGGACCCCAGCTGCATAGTTAATCACTCCAAGGATATGCAGAACACCAGGGCTTATAGTCCTGGCACATACAGGTATTTGATTGTCAGGGTGTTTATGTAGTGATCTGGGTTTAGGCTTGTCCGCCTGGTGAACGGAACTTCCCTGGCCGAGTTCAAATGTCAGACGAAGCAAATGGAAAGGGAGTTTCTCCCTATTATGAATTCTTACCTGTATTTACAGACACAGGTGTTTGTGCACCTATCAGCAGCTTATTCTGTTGGGGTTGTTACAGTCCATACTCCACGGTGAGGGGTGTTCCCATTCACATTTGACTATTTCCTGTATTCAGTCATACGGGGATTATTATTTTGGACATGAAGTGACTACAGGTATGCAGTTGTACATTACACAAATGTGAAAGGTTGTTACTGTAAATATGTACGGACCTCTGTAATACGCTGTTGTGTTCTGGCAAAGCAGTAGCTAATCATTAAAGACTGAAGTTGGAATGTGATGACAGACAGTTGGGTTTCAGACTTCATACTCTTCTGCCAATGTGCAAACTGCTATTCTATCAAATTTCTGTTTCTAAGAGCTATCTTTACAAATTGTCCCTACTTTTGGGCCTTTGTCTCACTTTTATTCATGGCTCTGTCCAAATATCTTGCTCACACAGGTTGACAGGTATGGTCGATCACGCCTGCACACAGTAAGTGTCCCTCACACTTGATCAGGGTTATCCTGTTTACGTCAGTATCTTCATCACCCTTATGCCATTTGCCACTATGCGAATGTGTGCAATATATTCTCCAGCCTATTCGTGTCGGGACACGTGCATCACGGGAAGGTGTTTTATCCTAGGTAGTAGGTTATGCATGACCATTTAGGGCTGGACAGTGTCATGGACCTCTACTGCACATTCTGACTTGTGTCCAGATATCTACAAGATTGGACATCGTGTCTTCATACCCATTCTACTATTTACACAGGTTAGTTATCCCATGAGGGATATCCCAAACATTTTACAAGACCAAAACAAGACAGATTCCGAAGATTTTTCTGGCTTTACAAAAATGTGCAGGGGGTTTTACATGCAAGGGATGCATGGTTTGCAATCCTGAAACTGCCTAGGGTGACACTACCTACTACATATGCGTAGGGGTCACTATGTGTAGCTGTGTCTGCAACTAACCAGTAGGCCAAGTACGGCTGGATTTGGTGGACGTTCTGGTACTGGAGCAGGTTGTGTGATGTGGAGGGGATGCTGGGTAGGCCATTATGCATCCAGCTGTGTTGCATTTGTTATGGCCAGTTCCATCAGGACCAATCTGTGGGTATGTGATGGTGACATATCTATACATTTGTATCGCACATTTCCATATTCATATGTTTGTGGGATTGTGTTCTACACTATGGCCTGTCTGCTTGTCTTGCAGCTGTTTCTACATGTGTTTGTGTTTTTTTCAGCTTCACCCGCTGCTCCCTCATACACCTCCGGTTCACCTTTTCTGCATGCGATACAGTATCGCCTTGGAGGATTTTACCATTACCCATCCACCAATCACACGCAAATTCCTCACACCCCATAGATCACTACTTTGGTTGTTGGCCCATGACACGGCCAGAGTAACACATTGAATACCCTACATGTGTCAGTTACCTTTATGGTTGTGTGGACTACCCTGCCATGTTTGCTTTCCACATGCTATACCTCACACACATAGGTACACGCCCATACTTAACTTTCATTACTTGGTTGGTATACCCGGGTACTACCCATTCGACTGTGTCACATACAAGTTCGGCTTATACCGCTGACTTCCAGATTTTACCAGCCTGTTGTACTCATTGGTAGGATGGCACCTTTTCCTATGTCCAAGCAATTCCTTACACATATCCGACTGTTGTGGACAATGCCTCCCTACAGTCGACGGTAGGGTTTCCACATTTTCAATTGGCCACAGTGTGACGTTTGTGGTGAACACATTCCATTTTACAGGCTGACACATACCCACAGTCAGTTTGGCAGATAGAGCTCACAATTCTTGCCTATATATAAGCTTATTCTTGTAGCATTTTGGTAGCTTATTCTGTTTCTTATGACATTTATGTAATATACGTACAGAGAAACTGTTTAATGCAACCATTACATAACATCTAAGGAATAATTATGTCCTATAATCTCTGGACATTTGCCATTTTTACAAGTTTGTGTCAGGACACATCTGCCCACAGAGGGACTGTCGCTCGCAAACTGGGACAGGTGGTAATCTTAGTCGACGGTACGGATCATACTGTTCCTTTCGGCCTACATGTGTCCTTATTGTTGTAGCTGTTTATATGCTCCTTCTGTTTCGTTTACATGCATATTCTATTTCCTATCACATTTGGTATGTGAAATACGGACATACCTTTTGTATGTGACTATTACATGCCTTGTGGGATATGATTCGGACATACGGTCGCTAAATATATCTACATTTCTCCTCGTGTATTTTGTTATTTACACATCTGCCCTGCTATGTACCCTCCCTCACATTATGGGTCAGCTGGTGACCCTCTCCATTGGGCTGGACGTACTTACTGGCGGCGCGCTAACATATGATGCATTTCACTTCCACATGGTATAGCTATCTACACTACATTGGACTACGGGCACATGGTTTTCTATGTAATTTGTTCAAGGGTTAGGGACCCGTTATTCCCTACCGTGCATTTGTGTTTGCTTCTTCATTTTCTGTTCGCAGGAACTATCTTGCATGCTTTGCATACGTTTCAGTATCCACGGACACTGATAGGTGCAATTACTATTGCAGGCAGAATATAATATTCAGCAGTTTAGCATGCTCATCAACAGCCGACATTGACACGCCTCCGTGTGCAACTTCGATACGCCCCATGCACTCACGCACGTTTCCTATGCACGTGGCTGTGGCAGCTGCACACCTTCATTAATATGCATATGGCGCTACTACTCCATATATATGCCGCACGGCCAGCGCAAGCCTTACGCCGGCCTTGCGCCGAGCTTCATGAATCCCGGGGTATATGTATATATATATATATATATATATATATATATATATATATATATATATATACATATATACATATCTATACACATACATGTACACATCCATTGCTGTACACATGGATCTACATATAGGCACATGTACAGTCCACCTTTCATGGTGGGGATATCACTTATGCGACAGTTATGAGATGTACAGTTATGTGATTAAATTACACAGTGTTGTGCAGAATGCATGTGGGTGTCCTCAGCCCTTGTAGCATTAACAGGCCTCACTGGCTGTAACACAGCAGATCTGACAAATATGTCCCACAGCATTTAACCACCACATGACATATATCAACACTACCATAGCTGGCCTTAGGCATAGGCCAACTGGGCGGCCACCAAGGGCGCCGCTCTAGCAGGGGTGTTTTTCCACTATTTATGTGGTGTAGTAAGAAAAGGATGGGGGCAAGAGGAAGTGTGATAGGGGGCGCCATGGAGCCCTTTTGCCTAGGGCACCAGTTGACCTACGGCCGCTCCTGAGCACTGCATACTGTTTTCTAGGCCACACACTACGACCTTCATGGATATATGCACATAACAACCTTCACTGACAGATATCTGTCCACCCTTCACTAACAGTTGCAGTATGTCCCTTGCCCTATGCACATGTGCAGATAAAGATAGATACATATTGCTGCCACACATGGATGATTTGCAGTGTGTAGAGTACTCTTCAGGAACATCTACTTCATGCCAACACATACATGTGAGTTACATACCTTACCTTTGTATTTCCCTGTTACGGTTTTGTAGTTTTTTTTTTTTTTTATTGGTGGTTTGTTTTGGGTTTTCACCCTCTATTTAACTTTCTGTCTCAGTTTCTCACTCTGTTCTGTCTCTGTCTCAGTCTGTGTCTGTGTCCGTGTCTCTCTCTCTCTCTCACTCTCTATCTCACAGCACCTGCAATGATATAATTGCATGTGTGGACTGCAGGTACAGCCTGCTTTTCTAGGTATCTGCACTTGTGCATGTGACAGCCTCTGCACCAATTGCTGCCCACCATTCAGTAATTGCATGTAGCCTGCTGTTTGGTGATTGCATTACTCACTGTGATTGCAGGCCACTGCTATAAAATGCTAGGTTAGGTAGGCGTAGCCCTTTCAGCTTTCCAAGGTGGGGCCCATGCTTGTTTGCTCTGGACACCGTTGTATCAGTCTGAAGGTTGGTATATGTCTCTTATCTGATGCTAGGGTTGTAGCCAGTTATATGCATGTTGTACTCAAACCTGAATGTTGCTGCTTCCAGGACACACATCTCAGTGTAGACATGTACGCACCCCTCCAAATGCTAACACAGGATACACGGGAGTATGTACTTTTTTCTCACTTACACAATTAACTGCCATACAAATGTGGTTATTGCACTGTATTCCTGTAGCACATGCAGTGTTTGTGAACTGCTATACTGTAATTATTACGTTACTCACTTCTGCACAATTTGTGGTTTGTTTTTGTTGACATTAGCACAGGCTGCTCAACACAACTGGACATATTTCACTACTGAGTATGCCTACCTACACCCCGGTTTTTGCCTGAATATACATGTGTGTTGTACCTTTGGGTAGGGGTGCAGAACTGCAAAGAGCATTTTTTTATTATCATGTGAGGTTTATCTTGCTGAACATACAGGGTTGCTGTGTACCTGTTAGTCTATCAAATCAAGTAATCTGTCTGTGTAGCTCATACCTGTGGACATATCCGGATAGTAGCTAGAGGTTAGCCTAGTATACTTTGTCTGTGCACCACACCAGTCTTTTCAGCAGTGGCACATTGGCATTGTCACAGTTGTTTACTAGCAGTACATGGCTACATCCTGTGATATTTCTGTGTTGTACTCCTACATAAGGGCATGCCTGTGGAACTCCTTCCAAAGCTATTTGCAGAGTGTATAACAGCAGTAATGCTGATATGCCTGTGTGTTCCTGCGTCTGCCAGGCCTCACATACTCTCAGGTATATATTTGAACGGCCTCAGTGAAAGGTACATATAAGTGAGATACACCTGCAATATATTACTGACATATTGCAGGTGAGACTTTCTTGGGAATCAGAGCATATGTATATATACACCTTTTCTGACGTGCATGCAGTGTCTACTCTCACCTATTGACATTATGCACTACGTGTGATTCCACACTTGTCTGCCTACAGTTAGTACTTTTCGGAGTGATTCAGTGGGGCACAGCTAACATTGGTTTACAAATCAGGGACATCCCTGTAAATCAGTTACAGTTGGGAAGTCTGGCCTCTGCCCTATTCACCTTTGCCAGTATTTATCCTGGTCTGATACTGTGTGGTGTTTGTAAGGTGCTACTGTAACATTATTCCCTGCTAGGATGGCTGGGTCTCCTTTCACAGTCATGTCATGCAATTCCACAACAACTGCTGGTAAAGACCCACAGAACAGGATTTGTGTTATACCATTCCTACTTTCCATTTACATTCATTGTAATGCATGATATATTTATGTGAGAAGCAAGTTATTTGTATATCTGCTGTGGCTTAGTGATAATTCATGCAGTCTATTGTGTCAATGGTCTGGGGTTCACGACTGGCAGAGGCTATTTCTTTTGCTGTTCAGCAGAACAAGGGCCCTACCATGGAGTGACTAAGGCACTTTTAAGCAGTTGTAAGCGGGTTTGCATGGGTTTGCGTGATGCTTAGCAATACTTAGCTAAGCGCACACATGCGCACACTCACTTAAACCCACTTACTACCGCTTAAAAGTGCTTACTCCCGCTAACCTCTGCGCTAATTTCTTTTAAAGAAAAGAAAATGGGGAGATAGGAAAGTGGTGAAAAAGGGGGCACAAAGAGGGACAGACAGTAGGTAAACAAGCTCGGGATGTGCAGGACAGGTGTAGGGAAGGTCCATAGCTGCCCATTTCTTTAACAGCAACAGCTGTGCATATGCAATGAATTTGGAGTGAAATTTGAAACCTTCCACCCCTGGGAGAGGGGTGAGGACAACAAAGTATGTTGTACTGCCAATTCTAATTATCAGCTTACATGTCCAATGGAAATGTGTGCGAAATGGGCAGCTATGTATGGGACGTAATTTTTTTGTGGGTACAGATTGCCCTTTTTTTTTTTCAGGTGAGAGTGGGAAGTGAGGTAGAGGAACTAGGTATGTCCGGGGAGGTAGGTTGGGAAGGTAAACAGACAAGACAGACAAGACGCATACAGGGGCGGTGTATGACACATGGGGTAGGTGAACACAATTGACAGGGTTGGATGTTTGGAAATCGCAAGCCAATGAGCCCACAGATGGTAACAGTGGAACTGAGATCCCCACCCATGGGCAGTCACCACTGAACCTTCACAGCCCCAATGGTGGCTGTGCTGGGGGATGCGTAGGATGGGCAGGCTCATTCATGAGATGTGCCACTCTCATCTCGAGCTGGCGTAGGGGATCAGCGACTGAACGCTGGATCTCCCTACACACCACAACCTGGACCCTTTGAAGGGTGACAGGTGGCCTTTCTCCTCCCACACTTGCACGGGGGGGGGACAAGCCCCATCCCCTGCAGTGCTTCCACCCGAAGGTGGCACAGGACCAACGGAGGAGGGGAGCCCGGGCTGGGCACCGGACCTGCTGGTGCCAGGTGCACTCGCCAGCTGAGGAGGGACAGGTGGGTCCGCTGGGACCGGCCTTCCCATACGTTCTGTGATTAGGTGTGTTTAATTACAACATAAGCAAAACAGCATTCCAGATTAGTTGTAACAGCATGCAGTAATATTCCCATTAACCCAACACACCAAGGTTACAACAGTTGAACAGCAAGTACAACACATGCATATATTGAACCACAGTGGATATTACAACAGCATGCAGGGATGTTTGGTAGGAACAGGCCACCATGATTATGGTGTTTAAACAGGGCACATGCATCAACGTGAATGCAAATATTTATAGAACAATAGGACATATGTCCCAACAAATATTTAAGATTACAGATACCCATTGAGGTGTGGAATTGCATGGTTTATGCACATACAGTAGGGTGTAGAAAAAACCTTGGTTAACATCTTATAATTACCTTTTTGTCTACACTACATTCCTAGTGACTGCAAGTGTATATCCCCTACATGTATTATTACACTTGCCACCATACATTAGGTTGTGTAATGGGTTTGGCTAGTTCAATATATGCCTGACCTATATCTGACATACTAACTGTCCAGGATGCAGATGTTACTGCTACATATTTCTTGATTGCATTTATATTTCTTTATCTACATATCTGGGATGTTTTCACATGACATTTTCACTTCGATTTGTACAGAACCCTGCATTTCTTGACACACACTCACATTTCTGGGGAAAAATAACATGCTACATGTGTGCCAGATTTACTTTTTCATGCCAGCCAGTAAATGACTGTTGTGGACTGTATATATGTTTCACAGCTACTAGCACTTCCATCACCCACTTTATATGGGACTGCACAACTCTGGGTTGCCAGCACCTTTTCAAACAGTACTGTTTGTATAATGCAAGGGTACAACAACATTTCGAACTCTGTGACATAGACACACTCCGGGTTTTAGACCTTTATTAATGACATTACACACTTTTCCACAGGCTCACTCCTTTATTTGTTTTAATGGTGTATATGGCAGACATGTTCAAGACATATTATACCTTTATTAATAGGTTAGAACACTCTTTTTTCAGGCTCACTCACTTATTTTATATGACAGTGCCTGCAGAGATATTATTCCAGACATATGTTACCTTTCTTAATGGGTTACTACACTCTTTTTCTGCCTCTCTGATGTTTCTATCTGATAGTACATGCAGAGGACTTATTCAGGCAATTTTATGGCTGTATTATTGGGCTACAACACTTTCTTTCATGCTCTCTCCCATATTTTATATAACAATATATGCAGAATAATCACTAACCTGCCTGGTGGCACAGCCTTAGCAGCCTATCAGCACAGGCTTGCTGATTCGCAGCACAGTCACCTGCAGCTGTAAAGTAAATGAAGGGATATTGAGACATACCTATCCGTTATACATACTCCATTATCAA
The DNA here is from genome assembly GCF_019279795.1 of Protopterus annectens. NCBI lineage: Eukaryota > Metazoa > Chordata > Ceratodontiformes > Protopteridae > Protopterus > Protopterus annectens. The sequence continues at coordinate 1,390,248,208 of NC_056726.1, forward strand.
TTCTTACATACTGCATTCCATGGCTACATACTCAGTTGTGGGGCATCCCGCATCTCATGGGCCTCCTGTATCCATTGGTTCAGGCAGTCCTGCTTTCATCTCTTCAGGTCTGCATGGTGGTGACGGACCTGCTCACCAGTCCGAGGAACGCCTGTGGCTCTGGTGAGGTCATGAGCTAACCAGTTCCAAGCCTCTGTCTTGTACTCCGTCCCTTGGAACTGGCCCTGCAGGAGTCTTGACTCATGACGGTGGACAAGGAGCCAAACCATGTATTTCGACTCCTCGATGCCCCAACATTGCAAGCGGAAGCGTGTTCCCTCTCCAACACCAGATGTGAGCTACAATCAGTTATGGCGTGTATTCCCGCCTGTGGGGCTTAAATATGCCGCATTTCCCGCACTGTTTTGTGATTGGCCATTTTGTAAAATTCTCGGCTGACTGCAGACCTGCTTAGTAATGGTTAAACTACCATTAGTAAGTATATGAATGTTAACAGTGGTTGCTTCCTCTATGTTGTCATGGCTTAGTGGTTCTGTACTTTGCTTCTGATGCACAGAGTCCTGGGTTCGAACCTTGTCATTCATTTTATTTTCATACTGTTCAGACAAGCTAGGGGGTGTGGCTGAATTTAAGCAACTTTGCTCTACGTTGCTCCTCAGTGCCCTACGGTGCCCTGGTTGGCGCGGCGCACACATCCACGCAAATACATTGCGCTGGGTAAAGTGCTATTAAACTATGGGCAACTCTATAGCACTGGGTAAAGCGCTCTTGAACTATGGGCAACTCTATTGTGCTGGGTAAAGCGCTATTGAACTATGGGCAACTATATTGCGCTGGGTGAAGCGCTGCTTAACTGCAGGCAATTTTATATTGGGATCCTTTAAAATATTTATTTTGTTCACTGATACATTGGCCATTTCACTGCTTTTTAGTTATGTTTAAACATATTTGTTAGGTATTATTCCATATACTGATTTAAAAAATAAATACGAAAGAGAGTGGTGGGACTCGAACCGTGAATGCCTTTTCATTGTGCGAATGCTCTACCATTACGCTATTGCTATTTGGTGTAATTTTCTTAAACATTCTTTCTTATGCTCTTCCATGTCAGAATTGCTAACTGTAGCTAAGCAATGGGCACACCCGCACACACATGTGCAAATACAGGCAGCTATTTTGGGAATTTAAAAAAAAATTAATGTTATGCGTTTTAGAAGTGTGATGGGGGTTTACAATATCAGACAGTGAGGTGTTGGGTGCAGGGACATTTGAGCGGACTCGCTCTTGTTTATTTGCTTTTATTTTAAACACTTGCAGGGGCTTGGACATTTAGACTGCTTGGCAGTCGGACACGGCCCCTGCTTTCTTACACGGTCCATGTAAGACGGTTGAGTCAGCGTGCCCTCATGCATATTCATTGCACGCTGACATCATACCATTCAACTGCAGCCTCTGAGTAAGTCTTATTAAGTCTTACATGCAGGATTCGTGAATCTGGGGGAAGATGTCTGAATAATTGTATCAGTATTGCAGAACAAAACTGCGCTGTCCTTTTTCTGGTCCTGCAGAGGTTATGGTTAAGATAGTCTCTGGACACAGTTAAGCTCTCTGCAGAATAGAGGATTATGATAGGGTCTCTGTTTATAACCAACTTATTAAATTCTTCAGACAGCAATATCAAAAATTTAAGTTTGAGAATATAGCAAAGCATTCATCTCTTAGTGTTGAGCAGCAATATACATATATTTATAGGAGTCATTCAGTTTCTCAAATGGGTCTTTCATAGAATCATTAATTCTGTGGCTTGTTCCATTGAACAATGTCTCAGTGTAGATATGTAGATTATGATATGGTGAGGATTCAAGTTTTGCTCTTTTTTCCACTGTTCTGCAATCTCAGAGTTAGTATATTTAAGGCTTCCTGGGGGTGGGCAGGGGGGAGGCTTGCCACCTGCATAAACATTGTGTTTTATTAGCTTGAGATTTTTTTTATACTGGGAGGGTGCAATAGAGATATTTTATTTTTATTTAACATTTGTTTACCAGGAAAGTCCAACTTGGAACGAAGCCAATTTTCCGAGGAGGCTTGAGGAAAAACACTCCAAACACATACCTTTGTGTTGTGCGAAGAAACTAGAGCAAACCCCCACAAACACAGGGAGGACATGCATGCAGACTCTGCTCAGAAGGCACTCCAGCCAAGCATCGAACCAGAGAACCTCTTGCTGTGAGGCAACAACGCTATCATTGCAACACTATGCCATCCATTAATAGGTAATTTTTGTCTCCCACATTTTGCTATATTAGATGTAGAACAGACGTATATATGGTGTGATGTAGAATGTATACGGAGTTATATCTGTATCTTTTAAGAGCCTTTGCCTTGTTTTTCAATGCATCATGTTTTGATGAATTGGCTAGTTAATTTAATACTAAATTCATATATGAGGGGGTGCTATTTCAAATGTGTTCCATATATACATATACATATATATATATATATAGAGAGAGAGAGAGAGAGAGAGAGAGAGAGAGAGAGAGAAAGAGAGATATGTCATGTGTGTGTCTATATATTTATATGTATTTATTTTTACCATGGAAAGTCCAACTTGGAACAAAGCCAACTTTCAGTAGAAGCCCAGGAAGAAACGCTCCAGACTTTGTAATGTGGGAAGAAACCTGCACAAATGCAGGGAGAACATGCAGACTCTGCACAGAAGGCAGCCCAGCCAAGAATTAAACTGGAGAACCTCTTGCTATGAGGTGACAATGCTACCGCTTCACCACTGCACCAACCATGTATATATATTACATATATATATATATATATATATATATATATATATATATATATATATATATAGATATATATATATATATATATATATATATATATATTACATATATATATATATATATATATATATATATATATATATATATATATATATATATATATATATATATATATATATATATATATATATATATATATATATATATATATATATATATATATATATATATATATATATATATATATATATATATATATATATATATATATATATATATTGAGAGAGAGTTTTTTTTTTGGTATTTCAATCCAGTCATGTAATTTATAATTACTGTTTTTATCAGCTGATTGCATGAATTCTGCCACCTCATGAAAACTCTTTCCTATTCAGAGTTTTCAAGAGCAGGAAAAAAAATACCAAAAGAAACACAAGCTGTGAATTTATATATACACGGTCCTTTGATGCTGGCAGATCAGAAGACTGTGAGTTCTATTCCAAGAACAAGTGTTTGTATTAATTTTCTTATACTGATAATGTGGTGTAGCATAAGGGGGCAGCTGTACTCCTGAGTTTGCCATCATTTGATGTAGGCATTACATCAAGGTTGAGTTGGTGGAAGCAGGGTATTTATTTATTTTTATTTATGGTTGGTTAATCATAAAGGTAGACTGCTCTAAGGACTATTTAGAGTCACAGCTAGAGCCACAAGGGCAATGCAGTATATCAACAGTAGATATTACAAGTGAAGCATGGGATTGAATCAGGAAGCATTTTCCAATACCTCAGTATTCACAGATTGCACTAAAACTAATTTACTGAAACTGAGTGATAACATGAGTAAATTCAAAATCCCCATCAAATCAGATGGTCCCACTGCTTATGTGGAAACCATTGCTGCCAAATTCTATGCACATGAACATAGCTGCATAGAAGCATCAGTCTATCTCCAAAGTAAATAAAATGCAAGATTTAAGAATAAATCCCTATTGCAAAACACAAATATAAACAGGCTAAAAAGAATTAAATGAAAAAAAACTGCACACAAAAATGTACTGAACTCTCAGGATACTAAAAATGCTTTTATTAAATTAAAAAGGGAACTCTGTACCATGATCAAATAAACCAAAGCCATATATGAGTTAAAAATAGCCACCCAGGTGAGGGATAACCACAACGTTTTATTTAACTATGTTCAGAAACAATGCCCAACACTTCACAGAACTAATAGTAAATGATATCACATACTCAGATCCTGAGAACATACTCAACATAGTAGCAGACAAATTTATCTTTAACTTCACCCCATCTTCCATCTTATACTTGCATATCACCTGCCCACATTTACACCCCTATCACATTTCCCATGAACAACTCTTCAAGGCACTATCCAAGGCCAGGAACACTATTTCCATGTGGATGGATAACATACTGGGCTGCCTACTGGTCCGCCTGAAGCAGGATTGTCAGACCCCCTACATAAACTATTCATTAACAACCTCCCAGGGTTAATGCCAGCTGAATGGAGGACAACCACAGTAATTCCCTTACACAAAGGTGGGGCAATGATGGATCTGAGTAATTGTAGACCAATAAGCCTCACCTGTCTCCTCTGTAAGGTTGTAGAAATGATTATTATGGAATTAATAGTTAACAAAATAGGCAACCTGCAGATTCTCAACCCAAGGTAGTTCAGGTTTGAAGGGTAAATACTGCCTACTTAACCTGGCCAACTTCTTCAAGACATTTAAAGAGACAACGGATGAGGGCAAATCAGTACTCATCATATATCTAAATCTTACCAATTCATTTAACACCATTGCACACCAGAGTATTGCAGATAAGCTCTCAGAGCTAAATGTAAATCCATGTGTAGCTCAAATAGCAAAAAGAATAGGAAATTAGGAAGGGCAGCTTGATCTCCTCCAAAAGCCTTGTCACTAGTGCTGCACCCTAAGGTTCATTACATAGGTTACTCCTCATTAGCATTTACTTCTTGGAGGTGCAAGCAAATTTTAAAGGGTTATGACTAACAAGTTTGCAGATGACTGTATCTTGACAGATAAATGCTGAAGGGGGCATTATATTCAATAACTGGCCCAATGAGAGCTGATTAAAGGGAGGCAATGACATCCCTAGATCTAGACACAATCCCTTTGTTTATAAGCTGTGCGGTATAGAAGGATTTTCTTACAGTAATGGACACACGTTGGTCAAAGTTTAGGTCAATGTCCATTTAAGTTCCCAAATCCTGAACAAACAGGTAAATTCTTTGGGGCATGTTTTTAATGTTGTTTCCTTTGATAGATTACTTCCCAAAGGATGCGATAATGCATTTTTGGCATTTAGTTTCAGTCGATGATTTTAGTGCCAGTTATTTATTTGAGGCAAACCTTCCTGTAGTATGGCTAAGTAATTTAGGTATTCAATGCCTACCTCCAGCTCGAAGTCATCAGCAAACTTAGTCAACCAGATTACTTTGGTATTGGGTTTTACTTCATAAAAGCAGATGCCAAACATGAGAGGTCCCAGAAAAGAATCTGGGGAAACTCCACTGGTGACTGGTCTCTTTGTGGAGGTAACGTTCCCTATTTTCATTATCTGTGTCCCATCATTGCCTATTAGCAGTCCACAGTGTGACACAAGGGTTTATTCCCAGTTTATTTAGCTTTTTGCCTATGCCTGAGTGAGGAATTGTGTCAAAAACAATGGACAGGCCAAGGTATATGGTGTGTACCATTTTGCTTTCATCCACTGCTTTGGTGACCTTTTCAAACATCATTCACAATCAGCTCAGTACATTGCTGCATTGTGCTTTGAAGATTACAAACATATCTAAAAAAATGGCTTGTGCTTGTCTTTGGCTTGGGTAGTTATTTTAGCCTCAAGCAATGCTTTGGTGGATTTTATTAAGATCCTGTGTTGTTTGTTTATTTCAGTTACAAGAGCTCTAACATTCTGGGAATTACTCTTTTTACTTTTGGTCAAAATTATTTTCGTTTTATTATAAATTTATTGATATTATGGTTTCACCATGTGGGTTTGTTTCTGTGGTTTGCCCTGTACTTTTTCCTATTGGGTAAAGTTGCATCTGTTTAGCTATTTACATGCTGGTGTAGTGTGATGGTATACATTCATGCATATTCAGTGGAACTGACTGTGTTTGGTGGGGATTTGAAGTTTGTCAATGCATTACTTAGGAATACATAGTTTGTCTTAAAGAAATTTCTAAAGGTACCTTGCGCAGAAGGGATCTCTAGTTTGTTTTATTTTGAAGGAGATTGCTTTCTGGTCAAAACTAACACATGATGAAACTATGCAAGGGATGATGCAAGATGCTCCCACATTAGTAAGAACAAGATCCAAGATGTTGTCTCCCCTAGTGGGTACTCTGACTAATTATTAAAGGGGGATGGTACTGACAAAGTCCATGAATCTCTGTGCTTGTGAACTAGTGATGATTTAGGTTTCTCAGTCTATAGTCAGATAGTTTAGATCACCTAGGAAAATAGTATTTGGTTTAATACTGAGTGATTCTTGTTTCTGTAGATAGATACTGTGGTTTTCTTGTGTCATAGAGAGAGTTCTATAGTTAGTTAATAGATGGTTATTTGGAAATAAAGAAGCTCTAGTGCATAATGCTGCTTACCAACCTTGATGTGAGTCTCTTCTGGATATAGATTGAGACACCTCTACCTTTTTACCCTCCTGCATAGTAGCTGGTCTAAACCTAAGGAAGGCATTATAGCCCTGCACAGCTGGAATACTCCCTGCTATTGTAAACCATGTCTCACTCACTACAAAGATGTCAATGTCCTCCTACATGAGGTGGGGTTGTAGGGAATACATTTTCTTGTTCAAGCTGCTAACATCGGTCATTAACACCTTTAAATTTCCTTTGCTTTTTCGTTATGTTGGTAGGTTGGCAGTGCTCTTTCGGGGGGGGGCACAAAAATGCTGTCTATTAGGGCAACATTTAGATTTTGTGGCAGGTAGTGATTTAAGGCTAGATGCTGATAAGTACTATCATAGTGTTACGAGTGAGATTGTCATATAGCTGCATTTGTTAATTGATTTACAGTTTGACTGCAGAGTGATTGGCTGTGCTGCATTCTGAGAAACTTTGAGGTGAAACCTGCCGCAGATCAGACTACAGAAAATGCTCCTGCCCACAGCAAGCTGTTTCTTCCTACAACTGTATCATTGAAAGGTGGGACCAAAATATTAGGAAAAATAGACATCTGTTTAGTATATAATAAATATGAACACAGGTATGTTATTTTAGTAAATACAGTTTTACTGACGTATATATTTTATAATCAGAAATCCTTCTTTAGATGGAGACAGCTTCAATACAGCAAAAAGAAATGGGAAAAACGTCTTTCCACATCATACCTCTCAACTGTCCACATTTTCACAGAATGTCCAGATTTTGTGTCATATTTTTTGTCCATTCCTCAAAAATTCTGTGGTTTTCTGGGAAATCACAGAGGACTGAAGTCACTAAATAATAACATACATTTGAGTTTCAGACTTCATATCCTTCAGAAAATGCATACTAACACAAATCCTGTTAGTCTAACAATTTTTTAAGTTTATAAGAGCAATATTTTAAATTTTTCCCTATTTTTGGGCCCATGTCCCCACATTATTTTTGGTTTCATCCAGATTTCTTATACCAGGAGGTTGAGAGCTATGTTGCACATGACTTTAATACACAGTCTGCATGTATATTGTATGTTAGGACATTAGGGTTTTATATAATTGAGTTTATTTATCTTTCTTTGTCTATATTATTATGTACTTACTACCACATTCCACCTTTCCTAACAGGTCAGCATCATTCAGGCTGCTACAAGAAAGGTATGCCTAAAGATGGCAAGCAGATTAAAAGCTGCCATTCTCCCGTCACCTCCATCCAGATGCTTAGATTAAGAGGTAACTTTTCTTTTTCAGAAACTCTCGTTTAGATGCTAACTAGGTACCAGACACCAAGGAAAATGTTATGGTGAAGTTCCACATTGCACAGGGTGCCCAACAGGCAATACAGCATACTGTGCTCATCAGCATGAAGGAAGAGACCAGGCCATAAAATTAATGAAGAAAATAATTTAACTTGGCTTAGTTCAAAAATAATGCATAACAACATACAGTAAATGTTAAGATTATCTAAAATTTGACTATCATGCATTCACTTATACATTTATAAATGGTCATTGGGATCCTCCATTCCTCGTATGTGTGTGTGTGTTTGTGTGTTTGTGTGTGTGTGTGTGTGTGTGTGTGTGTGTGTGTGTGTGTGTGTGTGTGTGCGCACGCATTTGTGTGTGTGTGTGTGTGTGAATGTTTGTGTGTGTGTGTGTGTGTGTGTGTGTGTGTGTGTGTGTGTGTGTGTGTGTGTGTGTGTGTGTGTGTGTTTGTAATATACATAAATGTATATATGGCACATGAAATATAATTATATATAATGTACTTCTGTTGTAAAAAACTTCTCCAAAGCCAACTTCAGGCTACTTAAGTCAGAAGTGACAAATGTCATGGCACCCATGCAGATGGGAGCTGAAAGTTCGACTGCTGAATTCTACACTAAGGCACTGTACGAGCACATCCACTCGTGCATGAATCATGCCATCCCAAATAGAACCAAGATGCTCTCCTCCAAAAAAAGGAAGCCAATCTGGTAGTCCCCTGCCATAAACAAACTATACCACAGAAGGAAGAAACTGTTGCAGAAAAGAGGAAAATTCCAGGATGCATAAAACTCCCTTACCAGCCTCAGTAAGAAGCTGAGATCCCTCATAAAATTCTCCAAAGCTAGTTACGAAAATAAAATTGCCCAAGATTCCAAAGATAATCACAAGGCATTCTATAGTTATGTCAAGAATCTAAATGGCAATGCTCAGATCTGCTCTGAGCTACAACAGAATGGCATTAAGCATAATGATCCCAAGATATTGCCAATATCCTGGCCGATCTATTTAGTACCAACTTCACCCCCCTCTCACCCCCTAAGGGGCCCATCTGAATACCAAAAGATTGCCAAATTCCGGTAATCACGGCCACACAGGTAGAAACCGCACTCTCCAAAGCTAATAATAGGGCATCCATGGGACCAGATGACATCCCGGGCTGTGTACTACATGAACTACAAAATGACCTGGCACCTCACCTAAATGTCATGTTTAATCATAGCCTCACCTCAGGCTTTATGCCCACTGAGTGGCGCACAGCTACAGTTATCCCACTCCACAAGGGGGAATTCACCTTGTATCCCGGGAACTACCGTGCCATCAGTCTGATGAGCCTGATCTGCAAGGGCATGGAATGCATTATCATGGAACTTATAAACAAAGACATTGGCAACCTTCAAACACAGGACCCCACCCAGTTTGGGTTCGTGAAGGGGCCATGTTGTCTCCTGAACCTGATTGACTTCTTTGAATCAGTCTCCAGAGCTGTGAACGAGGGTAAGGCAGTCCACACAGCCTATCTGGACCTCGCCAAGGCCTTCAACACCATCACCCACTCTGGAATCATAGATAAACTTACTAAGCTGGGCATAAATCCCTATATCACTTGATGGGTTACCAACTGGCTTACTGATAGAATCCAGACTGTAAAAGTAGCTGACTACAAATCCAGCTTCAGACAAGTGACAAGTGGATGACCTCAGGGTTCAGTCCTGGGACCACTCTTCTTTGGCATCTACTTCCCTGAAGTACAGGCCAACACTAAGGGACTCTGGCTAACAAAGTTCACAGATGGCTGCAAACTGGGAGCCATTACTGAATTCCCAAATGATGTGGATATTCTACAAAAGGGCCTTACAGAAACAGATGCTTGGTGCCAGAGCCATGGGCTCAAGCTTAATGCCAAGAAATGTATAGTTAACCCCTTTGGGAAAAAACATGCACCCATGAATTACCACATAGGTGGCAGTACACTAAACACTGAGAGTGTGATGAGAGAGTTAGGGACACAGGTGGACAGTGGTCTCAACTTTGATAACCACATTGCCACAACAGTCTTGAAATCCTTCTATGTGGCACACCACATCACTAAGGGCTTTTCATTCAGAAAAAAGGAGGACATTGTCCCATTGTGCTCATCCCTCATTAGGCCCATTATAGAGTACAGTGCCCCGTTTGGTATGTACCTCACAAGACATCTGCAACAGCTGGAAAGGCCGCAGAAATACCTCACTAAAAGAATCACAGGCCTAAAGCAGATGCACTATGCTGACCATCTAAAAAAACTCCAGCTATACTCTGAGGCATATCGTCTACTCAGCGGTGATATCTGCTTAACATACAAGGCCATGTCAAACCCTGAGCTGTTGGACATGCTCCACTTAAAAAAATCCCAATCCCTCAGAGCCACATGCTCCAGGGATCTAAACCTTGTCAACACAATGAACAAAACATACTGGAGGGATAGGTTCCTGACCCAGAGACTCCCCATACTCTGGAATAGACTGCCCATACATGTCAAGCAGAGCACCTCCTTGGCCCTCTTCAAAAGTAACCTTGATGAATGGATGGAAGATATGAAATTCACTCCGAGGATCACGTCAGTCTCCCTGCTAGACAGGGGTCCAGGAAAGTAAATATCATGGGAAGAAATATCTGGGGAATTGTTTGGCTAGGCTTGTATATGCCCTAGGGCCTATAGCCTAGTACCAACCTATGAACCTATGGTGTATGTGTGTGTACACAAACATGTGTACACAAATATATATATATATATATATATATATATATATATATATATATATATATATATATATATATATGACAAATTTCAGTTCATGTCAGTAACATTTCCTAGGCTTGGTAAACTATTTGGCATTCCCAAGGTCCACAAAAATGCAGTGGTCCCCCCCATTCTGACTTATTGATTCTAACAAAAGGACCAAGACAGAGAAGGTGTCTGAATTTGTTGATCATGTTCTTAACCCCATAGTACAAGCTACACAATTTTATATTAAAGACTCCTGGGATTTTCTGAATAACTTATATATTTTTTGCTTAACTTTTCCTTTACATGACTGTCTGCTTATGATGCTAGACATAGAAGCGTTATATACGAACATTCCCCATGCTGAAGGCTTGAATTTTGTGCAGTTGTTCTTGAAAAAAAATGTAAATTTTTCTGACTGTAAAACACAGACTATAGAAGACCTTATTTCCATCATTTTGCATAACAATTTCTTTTTCTTTAATGAGAAGATTTACCAGCAGGTTAGGGGTGTACCCATGTGGTCTAAGATGGCTCCTGCATTCGCAAATCTTGTTCGGAGTACTTGGGAACAGGAGACTTTCAAGTATTTACAAGGTTTTGAGCTTACTACCCTTTACTGTCGTTATATCGATGATATCTTTTTTGTTTGGAAGGGGACTAAGGAACAGCTTGATTCTTTCATACAGACACTGTCACGGAGTATTGGTTTTCTGAAATTTGTACTGTCAGGTTGTGGACACAAAGTTATCTTTTTGGATGTACAACTGGTAATTGATTCTGATAAAGGCACAATGGCTTCTAATGTTTTTAAGAAAAACACCTTTATGAATAATTTAGATTTTTCTAGTTTGCACCCCTTTTATATCAAGAAGAATATTGTTTGTGGACAATTTATTAGACTGTCTAGACTGATTTCTGATGATGCTGTATTTCACAGTGAAGCGGACTTTCTTAAACAAATGTTTGTGCACAAGAACTACCTTGCAATTTGCTTGATGCTATTTTTGCTGAAGTAGCATGGGCTAGGCATGTCACGTTCCAACCCTTTCTCCTGTCTGGTTTTCAAAAAAAGGACACTGGTACCCCGTCAGCGGATAAACAGTTTAGTTGTCAGCATTCCCATTTGTAGAGATTTGCAGAATATTAGAGACGCTATCACTAACAACTGGGACGTGATTGCTAGTGACCTGATACTCAGCAGAATATTAGGCAAAGTACCTGGTTTCTGTGTGAAACGCTCTCAAACTTTGAGGCATTTCTTTGAGAATAAAAATGACCATTTCTTATTGGACAGGCCAGCAAATGCAGCTAACCCATTGGGCCATTGTGTGATTTGTGATTTTATTTACAGGGGCCGCAGCTACTTCTTTACACATTGCAGATATTTAGCAGTTTTTAAAAAGTTCTATAATTGTCATTCCACTTTTGCTGTTTATGTTGCTTTCTGTGATGCCTGTAAAGCATTCTACATTGGCAAGACTTGCAGGAGACTGATGGACCAGGTGAAGAAACATCTTGCTGCGGTGCGGTCTGGAGATATGCACAATGCTTTGGGAAAACATAGTTTGGAAAGGACATTTTTTATTGAAAGAACCCTTGCCTATAAGAGGCAGATTGAGGAATCGCCTGCAAAATCAATGTACATGACGAATACACAGCCAGGAGGATGAAATAAGGTCAGGAAAGAGATACAAACAAGCTTAGTTCACACTATCTCTACTTTAACTTTAACTGACTCACAATTATCTGTGTTAAACAGAGGTTTAACCTTTGTTCCGGCTCAAAGAATGGACATAACAGACGTAATTAAACACCTACACCTTTTTGGCAGAACTCTTACACTTAAAGCTATGTTTGGTAATTCTAATAATGCTGATTGTATATTTAGAAAGCCCAGCACTTACATACCACATAGTAATTCTACTATAGATCTGTTTATTGACCTTTGTGAAAAACAACTTAGAGAGACGTCTCTAGATAAGCAAACTAATAATTTTAGTAATTTATCAGCTGCAGAGATACAAGCTCTAGTTGAACTGAAAGAACTAAATAGTATAGAAATATGTCCAGCTGATAAAGGAGGTGGTATTGTTATCGACAAGGACAAATATATAGAATCTATGTTTTCATTTCAGTGACGTTGATACATATGCCATCTTACCTATGCATATACTTAGTAGTGTCATAGAAAAAGTACAGTTTTTGATCTTTGATTTATTAATAACAGGCATCATATCTGAGCAACTGTTTGAGTATTTCAAGGTAGAACATCCAACAGTCCCTTTGATATATGGTCTACCCAAAATACATAAGAATCCTTTAACTCCACCTATGCGCCTTATAGTTTCAGGCCGAGGTTGGGTAACGGAGCCACTTTCTATCGTTGTAGAAAAGACTCTGCATTGCTGCCTTGGCTAATTGTAGCACTGTTTTAAAGGATACCAGGAGTTTTTTAAATGAGCTATCTAAACAAAATGAAATTATCTTAGGGCAATGTTTATTTGTAACTCTGGATACTGAATCATTGTTCACTGTTATACCCAATGAATGGGGAATTGAAAATGTCAGAGAATTGCTGGGTGAGAGAAATACCCCTGATACTAAGGTGACACTTATTTGCACACTTTTGGAAATCATTCTAGAAAACAATGTGTTTATTTTTAATGATGCTTATTATGCACAAAATGTTGGCGTAGCTATGGGCACAGCTTGTGCTAATAGCTACGCCAACCTATCCCTAGCTAATTGGGAAGTTAAACATGTACTTTTGAATAATGAATACCAGGTTAACATCAAATGGTATAAGCGTTTTGTGGATGATATTTTTTTGTTGTGGCATGGCTCAGAGCAGCGGCTACAAGAGTTTATTTTATACTTAAATCAGTTAAATACTTTCTTGAGTTTTACCTATGAATATTCTGATAAAGGTGTAGAGTTTTGGATGTTAAAGTTACTAAAAATAATTTATCCACTGTACCTACTACTTTTTTTTAAGAAAACTATTAGAAAGAATAATGTTCTACACTATGGCAGTATGCATCCGAATCATACGAAATTTAATGTGTTGAAAGGACAGATATTTCGAACTATGAGACTTTTTAATGATGATGATAGTCTCATTGTTGCATTACAAACACTTAAACAAGAATTTTTAGAAAGAGGCTATAGCAGTAAACGTTTTGATTCTCAAATAGCAGAAGGATGGCGGCATAGATCAGGTAAGTGCCAGCCATACTTTTCCCCCCTCCCCACTAGTATTAACAACAGGGATAATACTGACAATAC